>NC_137913.1:28923389-29003389 GCF_963457725.1 Sprattus sprattus
TACCGATAGTTTCCAATGGAGCCATTACAGTTTCATGCCCAATACACGGATAAATATACGCTAGCTTGTACGAATGGGTGAATTGCAAGTCATTAGTTGCTTTTATGTATTTGCCCGCTCGCTAAATGTGTTACTCCTTAGGTTGGTGACATTAGCTAGCATTGGCCACTTAGCTGTAGCTCGTTCCCTTGCTAGCTAACATTAGCCAGGTTGTTATCGCTATGTAACCTCGGGTCAACACTTATAGCTGTGCTACTTATTGCCAAACAAATTAAATCCATTTTCCAGAAGGCTCTGTTAACCACGACCTTATTTGCTGTATGGAGTGGGCTAGATAGCTGTTTATCATACCTGGTCGTAGTTGATGACTCAAAGATGACTTGTTAACTGTCCTTGTACTGTTATCACATCTTCTAGTACCTTTTTACGATATTGGAATGAGTTTACGGGTATTTATCTAAGTGTAAACTTTGTCAGTTGTAGCTTTGGGTAATCCTGCAGTTGTAGGCGATTAACACACAAAACGTTCCTGCAAAGCGATGGGTCTGACGATAACTCAGATTTGTTTACACTTTTATTGGTACAGCAAGATAAACGTGACACTTTTCGGTCAAAAACTTGACAGTCATACGGGTTTAGGCCCATTATTATCAGCAGGTTAGGTGATATGACCTAGCCTGGCCATTACCAGCCTGTGACTCCATTTCATTCAGTCTTTCAGTCTGGGCCAACCCAATGCATTTTGGTTTCCGAGATGTGAGAAGGTGAAATTTTCTTCCCCTTCTCACTGTATAATGAGGAGTTTGGCCCTGGTGTTGGGTGGACTCCCCTACCACAATGGTTCGATCCAGGCTCCCCCACCATAGTGGCTGGACCCATGAGGCCAAATTGCTTCAATTGACTTCAGCTGGCCCCTATTTAAAGGGCGTCTCATGTTCATGGAGTAAGACTTTTCTGGAGATGGCCATGAGAACTTTGCAGAGAGCTTTTGAACAGAAAGCATTGACAAGGCATTTGTGAGAAACCCATACCTGTTGTGAGGTGGAAGGGAAACTGTGTCTAGCTGTGTGGACACCTTGTGCCTTGTTTTGTTTGCTCTGCTGATCTGTGTTAAGTACTAATGGTGCTTAGTAAGAATTAGACTATAGTTAACCTATGCGTAGTGAATTGTGCCTAGTGTGAGTCTGCGTAGTGAATTGTGAATTGTGCCTTGTGTGAGTCTGCATTGTGAATTGTGCCTAGTGTGAGTCTGCGTAGTGAATTGTGAATTGTGCCTTGTGTGAGTGCATAGTGAATTGTGCCTCATTTAAGTCTGTGTAGTGAATTGTACCTAGTATTGGTCTGCATAGTGAACTGTGCCTAGTTTAAGTCTACATAGTGAATTGTGCCTTGTTAAGTCTGCGTGGTTAATTGTGCAATAGTCTATTTCTGCTAAGTGAGATTTGCCTAGCTTGATTCTGCAAATGAACATTCTGCCTAGATCAATGAAGCACTGTGAGTGCGTTTTGTATGTGATTTATGTTTGTTTATTTTGTGTGCAATGGTTTGGGGTTGATGTAGAGAATTCCCCCAGTGAATAAAACAGAAATATATTTTTATATGAAAGCCACCATCTCCTGCACCCTTCTTCCCAACTACACCACCCAGTCCAGTCGCGACCTCCCAAAACAACGTGGGGTGACCGCCCGGTCCCTCACATTTGGTGGCAGCGGTGGGATTGTGACGCTGACGGAGACACTGGGGGGAAGAAGGAAGGACTGCATGACCCACCCGGCAGGAGTTGGACTACCGGCAGCTCAGCTTGAGCTGCAGCAAGAGCTGGAACAGCAGCAGGAGCTGGAGCCGGAAGCGTGGTGGCCGTCTTGTCTCGCCACCGTGTTGCGAGACTCCAGAAGGGGAAGGAAATGTGAGAAGGTGAAATTTTCTTCCCCTTCTCACTGTATAATGAGGAGTTTGGCCCTGGTGTTGGGTGGACTCCCCTACCACAATGGTTCGATCCAGGCTCCCCCACCATAGTGGCTGGACCCATGAGGCCAAATTGCTTCAATTGACTTCAGCTGGCCCCTATTTAAAGGGCGTCTCATGTTCATGGAGTAAGACTTTTCTGGAGATGGCCATGAGAACTTTGCAGAGAGCTTTTGAACAGAAAGCATTGACAAGGCATTTGTGAGAAACCCATACCTGTTGTGAGGTGGAAGGGAAACTGTGTCTAGCTGTGTGGACACCTTGTGCCTTGTTTTGTTTGCTCTGCTGATCTGTGTTAAGTACTAATGGTGCTTAGTAAGAATTAGACTATAGTTAACCTATGCGTAGTGAATTGTGCCTAGTGTGAGTCTGCGTAGTGAATTGTGAATTGTGCCTTGTGTGAGTCTGCATTGTGAATTGTGCCTAGTGTGAGTCTGCGTAGTGAATTGTGAATTGTGCCTTGTGTGAGTGCATAGTGAATTGTGCCTCATTTAAGTCTGTGTAGTGAATTGTACCTAGTATTGGTCTGCATAGTGAACTGTGCCTAGTTTAAGTCTACATAGTGAATTGTGCCTTGTTAAGTCTGCGTGGTTAATTGTGCAATAGTCTATTTCTGCTAAGTGAGATTTGCCTAGCTTGATTCTGCAAATGAACATTCTGCCTAGATCAATGAAGCACTGTGAGTGCGTTTTGTATGTGATTTATGTTTGTTTATTTTGTGTGCAATGGTTTGGGGTTGATGTAGAGAATTCCCCCAGTGAATAAAACAGAAATATATTTTTATATGAAAGCCACCATCTCCTGCACCCTTCTTCCCAACTACACCACCCAGTCCAGTCGCGACCTCCCAAAACAACGTGGGGTGACCGCCCGGTCCCTCACAGGCGGGTGCTTATCTTGAGGTTTAAAATCATTGGAGTTCCCTTAACCAATCAGCAACGTTTAGTAAGCATTCGGTAGATTAAACTCTTCCCAAAGCCAGTTGGGAGAAGAGCTACAACGTCCTTTCCAATCATAAAACTTAAAAGAAAATACTCTTGTTCTCCTTTTAATTTTCTGATGTTCTCGAGAGTTGAGACAACTTTTCCGATAGCTTTTCGTGTCTTTTCCTCCAAGGCGAGTTTTGCGTCACAGCTCTGAACTGTTCGCTGATTGGTCCTACAAAATTTTGAGTCCTGGAGACGATTGTCAACGGGGTTAGGCCAGACTGAGTATGAGCTTGAAATCAATTCAGGCGGAAATACGTAGGCTGGTGTCACCAGGCTAGATATGACCGTCCGTTTGTCTGCATCATTTCGAGTAACTGAATGAGACTTGACACATGTATCGGTGACATCATTAAATCAAACGCCATATGTCCCAGGGCCCTGACATAATTACATGAAGGGAAAATGTCAGAAAATAATTTCTCCTAAAAATTTGAGCGGAGCGTGGAGCGATTTCGCCGGAGCGGCAGGAAATTTAAGATGAGCGCGGAGCGGTTTTGAGCGGAGCGCCCTGGCACAACGTTGAGCGGCAGAGCGAATGAGCGGTAGTGATGTGTCGTTCGTGAACGATTCGTTCATTTTGAACGAATCCTTACAACGACTAGAGAGTAACGAGTCCTCTCAAAAAAAGATTTGTTCTTTTTCTCGTTCATGACCGCGCATCGGGACAACTGGGACTGTTGCATTGGCTAAGCCAAGGAAACAGAAATGATTTGTTGAATGCAGGTCACGTAAAAATGATCTAAAGACCCGTATCCGAGAGACCCAGTCGGAAAAAGAACGAATCATTTCTGTTTCCTCTAGCTGACTGTACTGAGCCTATGCAGGTCACGTGGAAAAGGATCCAACGACCCATATCCGGCAGATGAACGAATCATAGATCCAAAGACACGGTTGTCAAAAGAATGAATCATTGAACGAAAGACACGTTTGGCAAAAGAACGAAACATTGAACGAAAGACCGATATCCGGCAAAAGAACGAATCATTGAACGAAATACCCATATCCGGCAGATGAACGAATCATAGATCCAAAGACACGTTGGCGAAAGAACGAATCATTGACCCAAAGACACGTTTGGCAAAAGAACGAAACATTGAACGAAACATTGAACGAAACATTGAACGAAAGACTGATATCCGGCAAAAGAACGAATCATTGAACGAAAGACCGATATCCGGCAGATGAACGAAACGTTGATCCAAAGACGGTCGGGAGGTGAACGATTAGGTCATCTGCCGGATACAAGCACGTGATCTGCATAGGCTCAGCATGGGAAGCTAGAGAAAACCGAAATGTTTCGTTCATTTTGACTGGGCTCTGGATATTTTTTCACGTAACCTGCATAGGCTCAGAAGAGGAAACAGAAAGGACTTATTAACCTTGTTCACTTTCGAGTGTCTATGTTTAGTAAGACGTGAATGATATTCGTTCACAAGAAATAATTACAGGTTTAGTTATTTTAACTTTTTAAAACTTTACTTACAGTTCAGTGCAGCGTAATTGTTTGCCGTGATCATTAAATGGTTATGTGATAATAAATTACCATTTCATCCAAACTTTCATAATATATTATTTGAATGCAGGAATTAGTATCTGCTGGTTTACATGTAGTAACCTCCATGAAAATATGATACGTGTTTGTAGTGGACGTATTTACGTCAGTGAATTGGCTATAAAATTTAAAAATGTTGAGTAGCACACAAACCCCCCCCCCCGTTGAAATGAACGAATGACTCGAAAAAGATTCGTTCATTTTACTGAACGAGATTCAAAGATTCGAGTCGGTAAAATGATCCGAACTTCCCATCACTAATGAGCGGACATCCTCCTGAGCGGGGAGCGGGAATTGGGCGGCGCTCCGCTCCGCTCCGCTCACATGCTCTGACACACACACAGCTTTATCTCTTCTCCACATTACTGGAGCACGACACCGTTTAGCGTACTCAGTGATTACTCTCGGACAGAGAGGCTTCAGAAGTGTGCCAGGTGGACAAAGTTTATCTGCTTTTGTAAGACGGTGTCATATGTTCCGTGTTTCTCAGGCTGGATGATATTTCAGGAAGAAACCGGCGGCGACTATTGGTAGTGTGAGGGGTGATTAGCTGTCTCTCCCTTTAGGGGGTGGCTTCTACACCCACCACCACCACCTCCTCCCTCTCCCTTACCCCACCTTCCAAATTCATCCTCCACCACCTGTCAGCCCCAGGCTCCTTTAACTCTTCCACTGATGTCTGCGCCATCCGTCATGTCCTCTCTCCAGGGCGTCATTAATCACACATCATCTCGGTATCTAATTGTCTCTCAGCTCATTGAAAGGCAGAGGCTTCATTCATTTTTGTATCTTTTTGAAGCATCATGAGAGAACACATCTGGAAAAAACCTGGTGAAAGTTTGGTAATGAGGTGAGATGAGTTCCATCCAAACGTATGCCCACTACCTTACAGTGACAACAAATCTTCCAGAGAGTAGCATCACCAAAATGCTATTTCTAGATCTCCAATCCATACCAGGGTGCTGGATTGTTTCAGAAATGTCCTATGTGTAAGAATGCAACAAAAAGCATCAATTCCAAATACAAATTGAAATTAATAATTATAATTCCAAATATCTTTTCTAATATTTCCATATTTGTTATGGCCTATATACATCATTCTAAGCTGGTGAAAATGACAGTAATGTATGTACTGTATACAAGCTAATGAATAAGCATGCAAGTATCCCCTGACAGATGGGGTTTTAAAGGCCTCTACAGCTGTATAGCAGAGCTGACCCTGTGGCGGTGCACATCCACTACAGACCCAGCTGCTCTGGAACGTTGGGAAGCAATAAACAGTCAGAATTCTAGAATACAAAATCAAGTTCTGGCAGCGATGAAACTACAATAACCATAAACATCATTAAGATGTCATGGTATACGCCACATGTGGTCATGAGCTTTTATGATAGATTATGTCTAATGATGTATCAGTGTTAGTGCTGATCTCATGGCAGACTGCAACTGTCATTCGTTCAGCGGAGAAGGTTATTGGCTGCAATTTGCCATCTCTCCAGGACCTGTATGGATCCAGGACCCTGAGGCGTGCGGGGAAGATTATGGCCGACCCCTCCCACCCTGGTCACAAACTCTTTGTGACCCTCCCCTCCGGCAGAAGGCTGCGGTCCATCAGGACCAAAACCTCACGCTACAAGAGCAGCTTCTTCCTGTCTGCGGCTGGCCTCATTAACAAGGCCCTGGACCCCAGCCCCCCAACACGGACTAGTCCTGAACTCTGTATTGCACACTAGTCCTGCATTTTCCATTTAATATATTCTGTACATTTTTAAATATATTTTATATTTCGTTTTCCTAAGATTAATAACTTAATGGGCCCTATCTTGCCGATCAGAAACGCAAGTAGGACGGCGCCAAGCGCAAGTAGCTGTGTGGGCGGCTCTATGGCGCAGTTGCTATTTTAACGGCGGAAAAAACACACTTGCGTCCAGCGCAAGTGTCAAAAGGGTTGGTCCAAAGGAGGTTACTCAGCCATAGGTGTGGTTTGGGCGTAATATGCAATAAACCAATCGGAGCGTCATTTCACATTCCCTTTAAGAGCGAGAAGCGCATAGTCCATAGCGGCTTGTTATTTTGATGGCGGAATTACCTGGTGGAAGACCGGAGAAGTTCACAGCCGAGGAGACCGACGTGAGATTTACACCAATTTTTTGGCAAGCCATATATAATTACAAGGAAAATAAAGTATTTACCACTTGAGGAAATCATTGTGAAATCCATATCCAAGATATTTTAAAAATAAGCATACATGTAGCCTACACATTGACCCAAATGATTCAGGTTAATTGAAGCTGCGTGACATTTGATTTATTGCATGGCTTTGTAAAAAGCCGGAAGATAGATATATATGAGGATGCGAGAAACCCTCCAAAAGTAAGCAAAGTCAAGCAAGCATGTCAAGATATTGCCGTGATTGTTTCTGCAACGGGGCACCCGAAAACGTTGCCGAAAACGCTATAATGACGTCCGGAGACGTGGGACATCCAAGCTGGAAGGTAACACACGTTCTCGTGCCTTCACGGGAGGTGGATCTGCCTCGACCCAGGATCTGACGGCAGCAGAGGACATCGCCACGTCTACCCTCACGCCTGAGAGCGTGCAGGGATTTGGGGGCATGGAAATCGGCACCCAAGCCAGTGCACCAGCTGACCAAACCCAAGGTACATAAATAAAGTCCACATACACAGAGATGAGTTTACAAGATTTATAATAATACTGGCATTAAATAAATGCAACAAAGCCATACAATAAATCAAATGTCACGCAGCTTCAATTAACCTGAATCATTTGGGTCAATTGTGTACGCTAGATGTATGCCTAGTTTTTAAATGTCTTGGATACGGATATCACAATGATTTCCTCATGTGGTAAATACTTTATTTTCCTTGTAATTATATGGCTTGCCAAACAATTGGTGTAAATCTCTCGTGAAGACGACAGAAGTAAAGTGTAGCCTACAGGTCCTATACTGTGCGGGCAAGCACATGCGCCCTTAAAATAGCGTTCTGAATACGCGTTACAGACTTTAGACATTGCGCCTCACATTAGACCAGCTTTTTTTTGGTCAATGGCGCACGGCGCACGGCGTTTTTTTTGAAACTGCAAAATACCACTTGCGCCAGAGAAACGCCTTCTCTGTTCCGCCCCCGCCCATGTCGACGCAAGTTAATTTCGAAGCGCGCCTCTGGAGGGAAAATCGCGCTGTGCGCCGGGTGCAAGATAGGAATGATACATGCGTCGGTGACAATGTCAATTGCGCTGGGTGCAAGATAGGGCCCAATATGTGTATAATAACTAATATGTGTATTGTTTATTGTGTATGTTAATTGTTTGCACCAACGTCCCACAAAAAATTCCTGGTAGGTGAAAACCTACTTGGCAGTAAAAACCTTTCTGATTCTGATTCTGATTCTGATAAAGTTTGATGTTTGACAGTTTTGATGTTTGATCATTAGATATTATAATAATAATAATAATGGATTTTATTTATATAGCACACTTTAAAATTAAATGAAGGTGCTTTACAGGGCAAAACAATCAATCACAATAATCAAATATAATAATAATAAAAAATTAAAAACGCTAAAGACAAAGAGAAAAACTAAAACAAATATATAGATTATTGATAAAAAAAAATGAAATGGTTATGTTATGCCATGTCATGGTACTTTATGTAAGGGATAATGTATTGTCAGGAGGTCATTATCCAAAAATAAATCCTGCCAAAAACGACGGAAGACATTCCTCCAAAATACCTCTTTTTAATGATTTGGTTGCCGTTTCGTGATTTCTGCTAAGAAATAAATAGTTCTTCAAGCAAATAGAACTTTGAAGTTTCAGGTGTTGCGTAGCAACCCATTACTTGCTGACTTCAAATTAACATGTTACGTTACGAGACCGGACTTCTTGCGGAATGATATGAAAGATGTGAATTAGAAGCACAAAACCGGTTGCCAATGACAGCGGCCATTATCTTTTCGCAGCGGTGAATTATCAGGAAATATTCACCGGCGAACATTGGGATGGCCCATTCAAACCAGCGGTACTTTTTGGAACATTCTAAAGAGCCGTATAATAATGAAATAAAATGTAGTGTTACCAGAATTCTTTGGGGTCCAGTATGGGGGTACTGGTACAGCTTACAGTAGCTATGACATGGTTATGTCCATCTTATGACCGAGAGTATAAGGACATTTATGCAGCTTATAGTCGCTTATTGCCATGGCATGATGACGACATGGTGTGTTCATGCTGTGAATGAGAGTTAGCATAAAACATAGCTGACTTACCTGGGGTCCCAGCATGAGGAGACGGGTGCAGCCCTGCCTGCACGACCCAGAGTCAGGGCCTCCAGCAGCCAGTTCAGACAGCACAGCTGGCGAAACACCGACTCCCTGCATCACACACACACACACACACACACATGCACACGCACACGCATCAAACACAAACACACACACACACACACACACACACACACGCAAACGCACCAAACATGCACACGCACACACAAAAACACACACACACACACACGCAAACGCACCAAACATGCACACGCACACACAAAAACACACACACACACACACACAAACACAAAAGGACAAAACACAGAATTTAAGTACAGCACTATTTCAACAGGGCTGCTGTGTTTGCCCCAACACATAGATCACAACATGGATGAGCTACGCTTGTGCTTTTGTGCATGTACTGTCAGCTGCCAAGTTCAAAATAAATTGTCCACTTCGGCCCAGGAAAAACCAGCTCAGACTGCTTTCCGCAGTCTGCTTTATCCCAGCATTTGCAGGGGCTATCATTCTAATAAAGAACTCAATATATTGTGGGAGTAGAAGCTAGTAAAATAACAAGCAGGCAATTATGCGGGCAGCTTGCGAGCTGGAACAGGAGGAGGCATTACACACAGCAAAAGCAGCTCATTTGACAGGAGAAGAAAACACTTATTGATTGTCAGCTTTGGTAGAGGCACTTACTTTCTTGCAAACAGTGTGAATTGGGTTTGTTTGCTTATTGGGCTGAAGGAGCATCTAAACAGAATGATAATTGACAGGGGAAAATGAAGGGAGGAGAAACGTCCAGCCAAGCTGAGGACAGACCCAGAAAGTCAAACCCATGTCAGCACTGTACCAAGGCAAGGCAAGGCAAGGCAAGGCAAGGCAAGGCAAGGCAAGGCAAGGCAAGGCAAGGCAAGGCAAGGCAAGGCAAGGCAAGGCAAGGCAAGGCAAGGCAAGGTTGGTTTATTTATATAGCACAATTCATTTGCACTGGTAATTCTAAATTCAAACCAAAATGCTTTACCAATGAGCAGATAAGTGATATGACAAAGAGCGGGGTCATGAAGATTATGTTGTTGTTGTTGTTTAAACATCCTAGCTATAGCAGCTGAATATGGGCAATACTGTGTTTCAGAACATGGTGTGACCAGGTTCAGATAGATCTAACCAAGCTGAGACCAGACCTAAAAAGCCAACCCCGGATCGGTACTGTAACCGTGGTGTAAGAATGAAAGAGGGCATAAAGGGGGTTGTTGCATTAATAATCTAGCCTGGTATAACCAGACCCAAATTCACTTTATGAAGAGGGACTTGCAACGCTCCACTGTGGATTGGGTCCAGTTGTTGCATCCTAATGTGCATAGACTTCGGGTTATTTTTTAACCACTTGGCAGTCATAGTATCTGAAAATTAGAAATTAGATTATTCAATGTAGTCCACAGTCAAAAGTAATATAATGTTAATTGTAAAGCTTCCTGTGTATTCTGTAAGCACCCAAATGGTCACAGTTCCTGTATGCCTTGATCACTGTGGGAAGTGATGACACCTCGGCCAGGGCCTCCCCATGCATATATATTATCTTAGTTATCTTAGCCATTCTGTCTCCTAGGTAAGAATTAGCATTCTGGTAACCACCCCCTCCCACATGTCTTCTAAGTTAAATACAGAAGAGCTCTCAACAGTGAGTCAGTGAAAACAGCCTAGGTGAAACTATCTTTAGTGAAACCTGGTCTCGTCTCTCTCCTCTGATGATCATCATTGTAAGATTAAACCTGAATTTTGATAATCCATCACTTGACTGAATCTCTGATAAAAAGGATAAATCAATATCCTTTTAGCAGTCAACAGTGCAAAGTTATTATTAGGCTTTTTCCCAAACACCGTTGGCAGTTAGGCCACAATGTCTTTGCTGTCAATGAATAATATTACAAATTCTTCTTGCTCCTGCTTCAATTCTCTGATGTTTGCTCGTGTTGCTACTGTATGTATCGATTTGTCTAGTTCCAGGACTGCCGCCATTGTTGGAACCAGATTGTCTCTGAATCTGGGACAAATTTGGACCAGAGGTGCGTTCAAATTCGGCAAACAGAGCACTGCAAAAATGCTTTTCTAACCTAGTGTTATTACTCTTATATTGAGATGAAAAAATCTAGTTGGTCTTGTTTCTAGCTAAATTGTACTTACCTAGTGCTCTTTGGTAAGGTTATTTTTGCCTATTTCAAGCAAATATTACTTATTTCAAGAAATCTTAACAAGCAAATTTGGCTGCCAGTGCGTTAAGCAAATTTGGCTTAAAACAAGCAAATTTGGCTGCCAGTGCGTTAAGCAAATTTGGCTTGTTAAGATTTCTTAAAATAAGTAATATTTGCTTGAAATAGGCCAAAATAACCTTACCAAAGAGCACTAGGTAAGTACAATTTAGCTAGAAACAAGACCAACTAGATTTTTTCATCTCAATATAAGAGTAATAACACTAGGTTAGAAAAGCATTTTTGCAGTGAGGAGAACGCATTTTCTTTTCAATTTGAATGTTTTTTGGTAAACACTCCATATCATTCAGTCATCCTTTAGTCCGACATCCATGTTAGTTCACTGAGAACTACCTCCTAAGACCAATAGTGTGTGTTAGCAAACGTTTGTAAAGCTTTGCTTTGCTACGTTTAACTCACCTCCAGTGTGTGTCGGTCTGAGCTGAATCCAAAACTGCTACTATCTTGAAAAGTTTTCAAATGGCCACTTCAAGATGTGATGCTGTGCTGGGCTTCAGCTCTATCTAAATTGTTTTTTAAATGTATATGTCTGTATGAGAAGAGAATCTACAGCACAGAATCCCATTTGGTTCGTACAAAAGGAAAAGCAATCTGAGAAAGAAGAGGGGATCAATAGTGTCATTTATGTAGTGCTGAAGAGAAATTGCAGCAAAATTATAAAAGCCATTGAATTTGTTTTTTTAAGAAAATAAGAAAAAATGATAGAAAGAAAGTGCTCTATCCACTGGCAAATATCATTTACTACATCAGGGGCAATCTGACCCGAGAACATGGCAGCCAGCCATGGAGAATGGCCATCTAACCAAATTACACAGGGTAATGGCCACTGGATAACAGGGACAAAAAAACACAAAGCCTCTTCCACAATGAATCAGGAGACAGAATATTTCCTCATCCGGCCATGAGCTGCTGCCTGGCATCAGAAAGCAGCCGTGTTAGAAAGGCACCAGGCGGCTGTGAGGTGCCCCATTCATGGGTAGACCCCAGCCTTCCTAGCCATTCCTATGATAATCAGCTGCTTCTACTGGACATATACCTCCTCTTAATCAGGTGGAGCACCAGGCTGACTCTACCAGGCTATATCTCAGATCGGTTATTATTGGGATATGGTCTGTAGTCTATGTAGATTTTGTGCTCCTGTTGAGCAGAAGAATATTGCGGGGAGCATTGTGTTTTGAAAAGGGTAAATGGGCAGAACCAGTTTCACCCATTTGTGACTGTGTGTAAACATTCTAAGAAAACCTTACAGACCACAAAGTCTCTACACCACAATCAGTTCAGTGAAATCCATAGGAAGGGAACACTATTAGTCTGCTGGCTCAGGAGTACACACAGTCAGAACGGAACAGCCTCCATCAGAGGGCTTTTGTGTTGTTTTAGTACAGCCTCTTCTCCTCACCTGCACTGGGAAGAGCTGCCATTGAGGTCACAAGTCTGAGATTCTGGTGAAAGGTTGTTGGTATTTAAACTCAACAGCCAATCAAATACACCCTGTCTTCCGTCCTTCCAAAGCAATGTGTTGATTGGCTGGAGTAGGGTATGGCTCAGTTGGAGCCACTTTGTGTGTTAACCATTTACAGAGCCAGGACTGTGTATAAACACCATGATTTCTTTTAGCACCAACTCAGAAATTCAGTGTGTAGAGGATCCGAATCACAGACTGTATCTTTAAGGCCCACAAATTATTTTTATCTCTGAGCCAATTTCCACATTAGGCCATGAAGATTATATTTATAGCAGTCTTCTGGGATTACATTTGTGATTGAGAGCGGAATGCGCAGCCTGTGGCTTTATTTGTATTGATAATTTCAATCTGTTTTGGGATTGCTGCTCCTTTTACAGGAAAGTCAGTTTACATCCAAGTCGTGTGGGTTCCATTATTTTATCTTATAATATTGGAAGTTGTATTCTCCCAAAGACATGTGGATGATTCACACCAGAAAAAGGCCTTGGCAAACAAACTGCAACGGGCCCCTGAGCCTGGGTATGTTAAAGGCCCCCCCCCCCCCCCCCCCCCTTTGCGGAAAAAAAAATGTGCGCTCACAAAACACGCATGCACACAGAAACATCATTAGGCGTATGCAGTTTATATATTTTACCAACAATGTGTTGGATTTAAAGGTCGAATTACATACTTTGGCTATTGTATTGGGAAAGTAAACAGGTCAAAGTTTACTCAGTAACATCCACCTGTGGTGCATTGCCCTGCTATTGTTTCTGACATTACATGTGACAGGGCAACAGCTGAGTGATTATTTTCCAAATTGAAACTGATTAAGACCTACGTGAGCAGCGTGGGGCAGGAGAGGCTGAATGGGCTTGCTATCCTGTCCATTGAAAGAGCAAATCATGCATCACCACTTTTATGTTTGTAAAGCGTTGTTCGGCAAGTGTACTGTGACTGGGTGTGCTCAGTAAGCTTGTAGGTCTTGACATTCAGAGTCTGCGCCTAAACTAGCTGTATCGTCTCGTCACATGATCAAATAGAGACTTGACATTGGCGAACAAGATACTTATTACCCAGCAATCATTGCATATCTGTATATGACAAAAATAGCAAATTAAATAAGGAATTATCAATTTAATTGAATCGGCGTATTAATAGTTGCTATAGTGTATGTACAATAAGCATATAATTGTGTTATAGATCGCTACTGACGATTTCGCCCTAAAATGTATGAAACCATGACAGAGACAGGTTTGCCATTTTGAGGGAATATATAGCATAAGCGATCTAAGTTATTCTTAGTATAGTCATCCTTGATCACTGTTGCATTTATCAAGCGACACTTTATCATCCACATGTTCGGAAACATTTAGAAAGCAGGGTCTGCTTTACCTACGACCCTTCGGCGCTGGCTGCATTGTCTATAGTTACGCACCTGCCGCACGTTCACATTTTCTAACATATCACAGGTTCTCAATTAAAGCCATTAGCAAATGAACAAAAAACAACCTTTTTCAACCACAAATAAGAGATACATTACAGCGACTTCACGCAGAGGCTCTCGCTTAGGTGCCCCCTGAGCTCATGGGCCCCTGGGCCTGGGCCCGGTAGGCCCGTTCGTTAATCCATCCCTGCTCTGTAGGTCATTGACTATTTAGTGTCCACTGCGTTAGCTCCCTCTGTAGGTCATAGACTATTAAATGTCCACTGCGTTAGCTCCCTCTGTAGGTCATAGACTATTAAATGTCCACTGCGTTAGCTCCCTCTGTAGGTCATTGACTATTTACACTATTAGTGTCCACTGCGTTAGCTCCCTCTGTAGGTCATTGACTATTTACACTATTAGTGTCCACTGGGTTAGCTCCCACTGATCTCAAAAAGAAACTGGATAGCGCATCCCATGATTTCTGACAGTTTCAAAGTGAGGCCACATGAAAAATCGTGGCGGCCATTTTGTTGGGGCCACTTTCCTGCTTGAGACCAATGATTATTATATATAAGATATTTAATGAATTTGCATATTAAGCCTTATAGTAATTGGCCAGGTTCTAATCATCAACACTTATAAAATACGATAGAGGAACAAGTTTCAATATTTGCAAATATGTAAGGGATAACGGCCGACGAGCTGTACAGTTCTACAAAGATAATGGACGCTGCGGGGCAAAGAACTCCACGACGCGCAGCGGTGTGGAGTTGCTCCGCGAAGTTCATTATCTTTGTAGAACTGTACAGCTCGAAGGCAATTATCCCGCTTATCTCCTCTTTACAACATCCAAAAATGTTTTTATTATTATTATTATTTAGAATTTCCTTTAACTTTAGGAAACTTAATATGCATAATAACCTGATGAATTCTTGATTTGAAGCCTAGTGCTCCCGTTAGAGAAAGTAGTGCGTGGAACAGACCCTTCCCCCTTACTGTTAATTTAACTGTCTTATCATACCTTATCATATCATATGACCTTTAGTTTCCCCGGGCATTACTGCAAAGTGGTCACTCATGAGCTCTCCTTTGTAAACGGACACACGGACACAGGTGTTGTTTATAAGGTTTTACTATTTAAAGTTGAACTGCACGTTTCAGTTGATGGTGAAGTTGGACAGAGCAACAGGGAGGTCAAGTTTGGTAATTTTGGTCGAAGGCTCACAATCGACAGCAAGGCGTTGAGGAGCAGTCGAGTTAGCCGTGTGAGCTGGACCACTGGCCGTTAAAATGTCACTCCATCGCTTCCTCTCAACTACTTGGGGTCCAATAGTTTTTCAGGCTGGACTCGCACCTATGCCCAGTGACTGCCATTCAAATAACAAAAGCTACAATGGGACACTTTCAACTTTGTTAATATTTGTTTATATTGATTTGGATATCGCCACTAACTCGCGTGTGAGAGCAACGTTAGCAGTGAGGATAGCTAGCTACTATGTGTTTCAATGGATTTTTGGTCTAAGCGTTAGCAGCCGCCTACAAATAATATTTGAGACTTTCAGTTAAGACTTACAATACTCTGCAACATTCTTATAGCACATAAACAACTAACCCAGTCAATTTAGACATATAAAAAGTCGTGTAGATAGCTTACAGTTTTTTACGATCGGATACACACTAAAATCAAAAGTATTACACAATTATCAAAACCTTCACTCAAGGAGCAAAACAACGGCTCAGATCTGCACAACTATAAGCACATTTAAACATCACACTTTTTGCGAAACCATACACACAAGTGATTTGCAAAGCACTAAAAACACTTTTATGCTTTAGACACAGACATATATCAAGAGGTCACTTCCTTGCAATTCCAAAACACTCTGTCAAGTTACCACACCAATGAGCCGGTTAAATAAACACAGCCATCAAGTGCCCAAACACATGATTGCTTAATTGTAGACACAAAAAACAGGTTTAAGCACTATAGAAATGCAGCAGATGAGTAACTGTAATCTGTCTTCAACCAAAATGGAAGGAGTCAGAAGAAGAAGAGTGAGGGTGAGAGGGGGAATCCACAGAGGAGAAGGAGGAAGAGAAGAGGCCGAGGCCATGCCATGAGGCTGAGGTCAAGGTGAAAGTAGAGGAATAGGAAGACCTGAAGCAGGAGGAAAATGTGCTCAAAGAAGAAGAAGACCAAATGTATCAAATAAACTTCAAAGGAGGACAGGCCCATATTCAAATAAATACGTAATGCTATCAGGCTCAGAGAAATTCAAGCGAACATTATCGGTGACCATGCCATTTTCAATACAGTAATGTCCATCAGGTCTCTCAGTCAACACTGGCGACACTGACAAATCCTAAAAAGACATCAGGGTAAAATGCAACTTTATTTGTACTGTATTTTCATTTTTTTCTGATCCTTTTTTACTGTAAATGGAATTGTAACCTGTACTGGAAACATCTTTTCACCTTTGTCTGATATTTGCTGAGCTTACAGTGTTATACACACTACTGAAGTAGCATGAAAACTGGGACATGTTTTGTTGTGATTCTCCATGTTGACATGTTGACTGATTTGGGTATATGGAGAGAATTACGTAAATAATATTTTCATCAGCATTGGTCTTGGGTAGTGTTTTTACTGTATTGTGTATTTTCACTTTCTCTATGTACTTCACTTACACTACTCTAATCACTGAGAAGTAGTATTGCTAAAAGTGTTTTAGGTTTATAACAGAAGTGTGTAAGTGGTACAAACAGAATTCAGTATATGCAAAGTGTGTGTTTCATATGGTAGCAAAATATGGTTTTGTTAAATGAGTGTATAGATTTTACAAGAGTGTTTCATTTTGCAATGGATCTGAGGTGTTTTGCTCATTGGGTGTGTGGTTGTGCTTATTGTGTGAGGAGATTGAAAAACAAAACGAAGGCAGTCAAAATTGTGTGTATCCGATCGTAAAAAACTGTAATTCACACAAAACATTTCCCACTAACTTCTCCCAACAGGCCGCCATCTTGGTTCGATTTATCCTACCTGTCAAAAAATAAACGTTACGTTGGTTGTCAATGGTAACCATTCAAGGGCATTGATATGGAACGGCGATTTAACTTTTCTACTGGGACTACGTCCAAGGTGACCATCTATAAAAAACTTAATGTACACCCCATTAGCCAAACAGAAAACAGTATTTCGTTCCAGAGGGAGATAATAACTACTTACTAACCGAGAGTGAGGTCATGCAGGTAAATTATCAGACTGAGGCCGTAACGTATCGACCGAGCGATAGCAAGGTAGATACTGCAAAGCCGAAGTCTGATAATTTACCTGCATGACCGAACGGTCGAGGTTAGTAAGTTGTTTATTAAATGGCATTTTTAACTCTTTTCATTTTGAGAATAAATGGTAATTGTAAATAGAAAACATGTCGTTTTGTTCAGCTCTCAAGTCTTCTCACGACACAGTGTTTCAGGTGTTGCCTAGCAAACAATGACTTGCTAACTTCAAGTTACAATGATCAATAGAAAACGGACAACAGGGCTCAGCTTAAATGGCTTTAATTTACAGTTAAACACAAGGTTTTATATAGTAGTCAAGTCTTCATCATCACTTTCAATAACACATTTTCGCTGCTTCTGAATTGTACTGACCTGGGCCTCGTTTCCCGATAACGACGTATCTTAACGGCCTACGTGGATTTTCGCGACATCGTACACTAAGTAACACTTTCTATGTACGTGCGTTTCCCAACCATCAACTTAAAGTCAGGTGCACGAGCGCAACGTGCACGAGTTCTTAAGTAGCTCTTAGGAGCTGTTTACGTCAGGTTAACCTGTTTACGTTAATTGCTGTGAAATTAGCTCGCCTATGCGTGCATTGAACGTGCAATGTGCACTGAATTCGGGGCGGGGATAGTAACGCCATCTCCAGCAGAGAAGCCTATTTAAACTGTGTTCCCATTGTAAGGACATTAATTACGATCTGTCTGAGAGTGGGCCGTCAAAGCTAGCATCATCGAAGTCATACAGTACAGTAGGCTACATACATTCAATAAAATTAACCTACATTTGAGTCCAACTGCATGACCATTCTTACCCTACACTTACCCTTACAATAAAGAAGTGATCCTATTTCAACCATAACTTCATTTTAAATAATGTCTTTCTTTATGACATTTAGTTTATAGTTTAGACAGCAACGTTGACATCTACAGTATATTCAACTGCATCCACTACATAATCTCAAACTTTATTTGTTGGTAACTCTCCATTTCTTAATGAAAAGGAAACATGCTTCACAATAATACTTCAGTGTAACCTGTACCTATGTGGAGTGCAAATATGTCTTGCCATTACACTACCCAACAGCCCTACGTCTGCTAACACTACAGAATGCATAATTCCTACGGGCACTGCACTAGTTTTGTATAGCCTAATCTTTATTTTCAAATACTCAATATTCTTTATTTCTATTTTGATGGGAATAGGCAGGTGAAACAATGACATTCTCATGATGTGCTATACACAGAAACATCGTTTGGATTTCTTCTACAATAGGCCGACCGACACCCCTGGATAAGGTGTCGAGGGGTTTGAAGCGTACGTCATGCGTGACTGTATGAGCTATGAAACTAGCGATTTAAAAAAAGTTTCAATGAAGAACATTGCAAATATATATGTATACAACCATCTAGCTAGAAGCTACCATTTAAGCCAATGGAGTGGTGGCATAAGCGCTAATTGTGCCATAAAACTACTGTTTCAAAGCTTCAGTTAAGACCTACATTTTCTCCATTGGTCGCGTAGCACATTTCAGATCAAACCGAGTCATTATAAACATATAAAAAGTTGTGTAGATAGCTTTATTAATGTAAAATATTCCTCGCTTCAAGTAGCCATGTTTTTTTTTTTAATTCCCCTTTCTTCCGAACGACGGTCGAACGACGCCCCTGGTGGATTAAATCGCTAAGTGTGAAGTTACTACTGGTCCTGACCACACGTAAAATTCTTCTCAACGAAAGATACACTTAAGCTAAGTGCGTCGTTGGGAAACCCGTCTGCAACGTAGGATTCCTCTTACGAACGATTTCAAGTGCTTTTTAGGCTAAGTGCGCGTTCGGGAAACGAGGCCCTGTACTATAAAGTCCTATAAAGTATAACCCGATATCAAAATGTTCGCGAATTCTTGAGTCTTTATTCTTCAACTGTCGTGGTACCACGACATTCAACTAGTTTCCTGTTCTCAGATAATTTCATAATAGGAGTCCTGATTCTATCAATACATGCTCATGGCTGTTGATATATCGCTAATTTTTAAGGATGTAATGTTTAGTACTTGGTACATGGTATCACTCATTTTTAAGATCGATGTCAACGGAGTGCAATAACAATAGTTATCAGACCGCAGACCGGCTAGAACGTCAATACGCGGCTGGCATGACTACCCCTTAGCCAATCAGAATGCTTGTACTGTCGTTGCCATATAATAATTATATATATCAAGCAAACACAAGCTATATAACAAGGTTTATGAAAACTTGAAATTACTATAAGGCTTAATATGCAAATTCATTAAATATCTTGTATCTAATATTCATCGCCCGTCATAATCATTGGTCTCAAGCAGGAAAGTGGTCCCAAAAAAATGGCCGCCATGATTTTCGTGTGGCCTCACTTTGATACCATGGGATGCGCTATCCAGTTTCTTTTTTAGATCAGTGGTTGACTCCCTCTGTAGGTAATTGACTATTTACACTATTAGTGTCCACTGGGTTAGCTCCCTCTGTAGGTCATAGATTATTTAGTGTCCACTGCGTTAGCTCCCTCTGTAGGTCATAGACTATTAAATGTCCACTGCGTTAGCTCCCTCTGTAGGTCATAGACTTTTTAGTGTCCACTGCGTTAGCTCCCTCTGTAGGTCATAGACTATTTCCACTATTAGTGGCACTTCACATAGAAGATACAGGCATAGACAATGTTTGAACACATTGAGCTTTGATCTGTCGGACTCATAACCTTGTCTCTGTGCTCCAGTCTATACGGCCCCCCAAAGCTAGCCAAAGCTTAATAAGTGAGTTCACAGACGTCTTGGGTACTCCGATTGTGGATAGAATTTTAATCGTTGAAGTTTTTAACATTTGTGTGTTTCGCCCTAGTTCTGTACACCTCTTGTCAAAGACCTCCTCAACACAATCGACTGTTTCAATTTAGTCCAATCTGTCACCAATCCTCCCCCCAAAAAGGGTCATACTTGACTTAGTGTTGTTACATGGTTATACCTATGTGTGATCTTGTGGTATCTGATACATATATATCTGATCAGCCATCAGACACATGCCCTCCAGTGTTTGTTAAGCAACAGATGAAGAGCTCTACGGCCAGCCACGTTTGGGTTTCCTACACACCAATTTCTAGAGTCTTCAGAGTCTAACTGAAAACTCAACCCTGGTTTAATGATGATTCAAAATATATTAGGCAAATATGGAGAATGGCTGACTGCAAATGGGGAAAGGGATAGATTACAGGTGTCTTATGATATCATGCGTGACTCTTCTATTAACTCTTAATCAGAAAGCCGTAAAAAAAGCAAGAAATGACTGCCTGGCAGAATTTGTGTCACAGAACCACCGGCCTAGGGCCCTGTTTAATACTATCAATATATTTTTCTTAACTCTAGTTGCACAACTTCCTCTTAACTCTTCAGTGACGATTTTGAAACTATTTGGTTGAAAAGATTAATGGGATCAGACCATCAATATCAGCTTCAGGCACTGGTTGTCACAATATGCGTTATACTTTCTCTACGCTGGATTATTTTAATGTCTTGTAGCTTTTCTGCCTCGCTGACCTGGTGTCACATAAGAAACCCACAACACGGGTTTGCTTAAAGAGCCCGTTTCAGACGTATCTCTAAGCTTTCATTTTTATTCAAAGGTTTTTTTCAATACAAAGCAATCTGACTGAGAAATGGATCCTTGACATGCACCCATCTGGGTTCCGTGCAATGCACAGCAGTCTTCAGTCTGATAACTGAAAAGTTACAAACTACCTGCTTGCTTACCATTGACTGAAAGGGCTGTTAGATCTGACTGCTGCCTTCAATACAGCGGACCAGAGAGTGTTACTTGAGCGCTTCGAACCTTGTGTTGGGATAAGAGGAAAACACTTGAGTGGTTTGCCTCTGATTTATCCGATATCATGTTATCATGTTCTCATGAATGTTGCCCCCCTCTCAAGTTCACCAGGGTTCGATATAAGGTCACCATCTGCTCTCACTCTATCTATTGCACCTTAGATAGATATTAAGAAAGCGTAGGATAGAGTTTACAATCACTTTTTGGCTGTCTAGATGGTTTTAAGTTCTGGATGATATTAAAGGTGCATTATGCAAAAATTATGCTTCAGGATTAGGGTTAGGATAAGCAGTTTAACCTTAAAATAACAGCTTAAAAAAAATTGGGGCGCTACAATGACATTTAATATGGAGAATCGCGTCGGTGCCATTGGCATAGCAGGGTCGATAGGCATGTAACTGCGTTCTGTAGTTTCGCCTGCCGCAGCCCGCCGACCTGACTTGTTTACCTTATGCCGATCTAGTAAGTAGCTTATTTGCCGTCTTGCTTAGTCTTGTGTTGCACTTGCTTGATGTTTGACTGTGTAAGGACAGTCGTTGAGTAACTAGTTTGTCATAATGTCAAAGTCAGCACATTTCAAGAGATTTCGTTAGTTTTAGCTGCTAGCATACCTTTAGCGAATAGCTATTGATCCTTATTGCACCTTTAAGTGCTGATAACAGCTTCCTGAATGAGACGAGACAGAGGTTAGTATTGTTTTGTCCCACCAGTGCAGACATTGACAATGTGCTTGATCCACAAATAAATTATGTGGTTAGTGCAGCATTTTACCAAATGAGAACAATTGCTTAAGTGCGGAATTTCCCCCTAAAGATTATGAGAAGGGGAGGAGGATAGCTGGAGGACTTTGGAAAAGCTGGTGCAAAATCGAGTCCGGTGGAAACGTGTTATCGATGGCCTATGCTCCACTCTGGAGTGAGAAGGCGAAGAACAAGAAGAAGAAGTTTTATCATTTCACACCTGTTAAAGCTACACTGCATTGGATCCCAGTGAAATTTAGGATTGATTTAAGATTTTATTGTTTGTTTTAAGGCTGTGAATTATCTAGCTCCAGCCTACATTTCCTGACCCCTTAATGCTCCGTCAAGGGCCCTAAGATCCTCCAATGAACTTTTACTGGTTTAACCTTCATATAAGGGGATTGAGCCTTTACTATTGTTGGTCCTAAATTATTGGATAGCCTCATACTTTATATCAGATCTGCTGCCTACTACTGACACTTTAAAACTAGACTAAAAATGTACTTTTACACACTGACATTACCTGGATCTTAATTTGGTGATCTTTTTTAGTGCATCTTAGTTTTCATTTGTGCTCCAAGTTCTCCTAGTCTGAGGTTGCTGTATGGTTTTTTGTCAAGGCTATTCCTACTTCTAACTTGTTGGTCTGTAACTGTGTTCATTAAAGTTAACTAATAGAGCTTTCATTTGATTTAAATTTGTATGGTTGTATTTATCCATTTTTTTATTGTCTCTATGTGTTACCAATTTCCCTTTATTGCTTATAGATTTTGCTTGCTGATCTCTCTTTTTGGTTTTTATTGTTTTACTCATATAAATTACTTTTTTATTAAGTTGTAAGTATTCATTGAAATGTTTTATAAATAAATTGGTCTATTTATTTGTTTTAGTTGTTTATTTCCTTTTTTTATTTGTTTGTCTCTTTTCTTTGATTGGAAAGCACTTTTGGTCCAACTCCTGTTGTTTTTAAATGTGCTATACAAATAAGGTTGACCTTACTTGACTTGGATAATTTAAGTGTCAGCAGGCCAGTGGCAAGTGTAATCGAGTGAAGGTGCTCAGTGGACTCTGAGCTGCATCAGGGCATGAATAAAAAAAACATCTCTCTCTCTCTCTCTCTCTCTGTCTGTCTCTCACTCTTTCTCTCTCTCTCTCTCTCTCTCTCTCTCTCTCTCTCTCTCTCTCTCTCTCTCTCTCCCGGGCCACAGTGAAGCAGCAAGCTAGTGAGTTGGCCAATAATGCAGCCAAATAAAGAACAAACTGTGAAGTGATTGATCCTGAAACTGGAAGTTGAATTAAAATCAGCATGACACCCCCACGTGTAATCAAGTGTTCAAAGCACTGCTATTAACAATGATAGGAGAAATGGACAGACATATTAACTTACAGTGCCTGCCTATAACTCCACCAGTCTATGTAGGATCAGATATAGACCCGTGCCACAGGCAACACTTGATGTGCAAATAATTGTCCTCTTAATACGATATTATTTTAACCAATATGTCTTCTTTCCGCTTTTAAATCGTCATCTAACAGTCCTTTGATGTGTCTATCCAAGGAGGGAAATCATTCAGTGTGATGACATTCTTTTACTGGGTAGGCTGGGACAAGGAGCCAAAGAAACAGACACAAAGCACAAATCTGAATAATAACTTCTGCATTTCAGAGAGCTTAAACCAAAGCATAATATTAGGCTTTAATAACAACAACTTTGATGAGAACGTCTTAATCAGTTTCGGCACGTCAAAGCCATAGATTTCAGCACTCACACAGCTGTCTGAAAAATTCATGTACAGTATGTCTCTAAAGAAGTTATCTCCATAATAGTTCACAACCCCCATCATAGTCTATAAAGCTACTGTAAAATGTTACTTTTTTAGTTGGACAGGATTAAAATGGAAATGAAAATGGTCAAGAAAAAAAAAAAACACTGCATTGCAGCCAGTGCACAACTCTAAGTAAATAACAGGGGTGGGGGAGATGCTCAGGGGATTAAGGATTTTTATCTGAAAAAGAAAAAGAAAAAGAAAATGTATTTTAATGACCCCATGTGGGAAAAATCATAAACAACCTCTCCCGTATAATTAAAGCCTGGTGCTGACAAAGCCCTTGATCTCGCTCTGAGCCATAGCGCTTCATACTTAGTGGCCGCTGAGAGACGTGCCACCAAACCCTGTGCTCTCCACAACTAAATAAAGGTTATGTCAGAGAGAGCAAGCCAAAAGCGCTACCTTAAAGGACAGCTATTCCTTCGGGGAAGAGAACTAATTAAAAAAAAACTATGGGGGGGTGGGGGGGGGGGGGGTGGGGTGTGTGTAGGTTTGTGCTGCCTCGGTATAAGAGGACGGGACGGGAGGAGGTGTTGTTTAGTCTGCGGCCTCTCCATTCCCCGAGGATGACGTCGGGTGCCACAACACATGGCTGGAAATAGAAAAAGGGCCGACAACAAGTAACTGTGGAAAGTGGTGGGGCTGAGGGGAGCCCAGGGGCCAGTGGGCAGGGGTGAAGAATGAAATGAAAATAAAAACAGTATACAAATACTGGTAGAGCAATAATAACAATAATAATACATGAATAAAATAAATTAGTAATAATAGTTATAGTGGGACTGGATGAATCAAATAAAAACACAGTCACAGAAATATAAGAATCTGTATGATTGCTGACTGGTAGAGACGGGGTGAAAAGAAAGACAGAACACTAATGAAAGAAACTGAAGAATACAACAAAACTGGAGTAATAACAACAACAACAACAACAACAAAAAGAGAAGAAAAGGATGGCGACTCACCGTGGAACCTGGTGCAGCTGTGGGGAGGTAAGAGAGCGGTGCACAGGGGTGAAGGGACGTGCCGACTGGGTCCTGAGCATCCCTCTGCTGGGTCTCTGAGACGGGCTCAAGAGGGGCCTAGACCACACAAGGCTAGGAGAAACACAGACTCATCAGTAGGCCCATATACATGTGTCAATTCAACCCGGTCAATTTATCGTATCGTATTCGCGTGTAGGTGTGAACATTTTTAAGGGAATCGGCTCTTGTGGTTACGTGTCTAAATTTGATCCGGTTACCTTGCCTCGGGCATGCGCAAAGAAGACGGAGATGTGCTCCCACCTGGTTTGTTTACTAACAAAATCAACGTAGATCCGCATTGTGCAAAGGCAGTGTAGTGGCTAAAAGTTCCCTTCTTTCTATCAGTAGGCTATATAGTTCTTAATATTTTCTCTCAGACGGAAAGAAAACGAGTCTACGTGTGGATGTGTTTCAACAACGGTTGAAAACTGTGTTTGCTCCGTCTTTTACTGAACTCATAATTGACAGTGGTATTAGTACAGTTGAGACATGGTAGTTGATACACCCGAAATAACTTGCATGCGCAGCAATCCTGAGACGTGATTTTTAGTTTGCACATGAATACTAACGTTCTTTGATCCAAGGAAATTTGAGCACATAACCCATCTCCCTTACAAAGATATTGGCAGAAGTTGTTTTACCTACTTCATTACAAACGTCTAGTTTTGCAAACGTGTCTAGTTTTTGTGCAGTAGTGAATCTGAGTCTACTACACCATACATAGCATATCATTTTTGTAGAAAATGATTAAGGTGCAACAAATGTGACAGTTGATACATCAAAGGCCAATAAGCATATTTAAATTAAATGATTCACATTGCAAGTAAAATGGTGCGGCTGGAGCACGTACAGGGAGGGACAACCGTGACGCATAGTTTGGGTGTAGCGACAAACATTTATGTGCTGTAACAGTGTTAACCAGTATGTGAGTCACGTGGGTTTTATTAAAGAATAGCGTGTGTAATGTGTAGCTATTTCATTCCGTTTGTTAACCTTTCCGGCTGTCTGTATTTACTAACCAGCAGCAGACGTAAAGGAAAGGGAATTAACCCCGAAGTTAAAAAACATGTATTCTACTTTGGCAGCGGAGCATTTTACTCCCCTGCCATCTCGGAATGAAATAGCTACACAATACACACGTTATATGATAGAGATTATTTACAAACACTGTTAATGACTTAAGAATATAATAATCAAGTGCCTTGTATTAATTATTCCTTGTAAGAATAATGTGCTTATGAAAGCAGGAGCATGGCTTTTCTCTCTGTGTGTGTAACTAGAATATTAGGTGCCACTAAGTCTGCATATTAGCAAGAGCATGTTTAGACCAGACGAGATAAGAAGAGAGCTCCGCTTCTTCCGACCTTGTGCAAAACTGCCATCCTTGCAAGACAGGGAGCCTCGGACGTGAGAAATCCACCATGTGGTTATCCCTGCTGAAAGCTAAACTTCTGTCTATATAAACCTTGTGCGAAGGGTTTATCAGGGCCTTCACTGTCAGCCTTGTGCTGGCAGGGGAGCCCAATTGCAATTGTCTTTGTTTGTTTGTCTAATAAATATACTTTCATGCAGCTCCGGAGTCCTGAGGTAACTAGGGTGAATTTTCACCTATCAGTATGCTTTAATAAAACTCACGTTTTATGAGACACCAACACAGGCACAACAGACAAGTATTACCATTGAAGATCTTTTTGCCCGCCGACGTTCGTTCTGAAACTACATCCAACCATCCAGGTTTATCCATGTTGTTGTGGAGAACGAGAGTTGCATCAATCATATTTCATTAAAACTTCACAGTCCTTACATTGGACATATCCAACAGCCTAATTAGAATCTGCATTGTCTACTAAGCAGAAATATCTCCATACAGTAGATTTCCCTTCGTTTAGTATCATTTTGAACTCTCCAGATGACTGTATCGCCCCCGCTCGTCAAGTGAAAAGTGCAGCTAGCTACCTAGCCACTATGTGTTCCAATGTGTTTTCAGTTAGTGATAGCGTCAAGCTAGCTGTAATAGTTGAGTTGAGTTGAGCTCCAGTTTAGACCTACACTATTCCGTTTGACCTCACGGCATTCGTGTAGCATATAAACAACAAACCGAGTCGATTAGAGGTATAAAAAGTCGTGTAGATAACCTTTATTCACATAAAATATGTTCTGCACATGAGACCATGAGTCCCCTCACTCGCTATGAGTGAGCCCTGCCTTGGCACTCCCTATAAGAGGCTTGGGTCATCTCCAGGCAGGCTGTCACCGCCGTCACATCGGCCTTATTTGACCCACCCTTTTCTGAGCTGACCGATCGGGGTAGACCACCTCTCTCGAAAGGCTCAGACATCGTCGGAAAAACGACCATATTAAGGCGTGTGCTACATGAGGCAATTATAAGCGAATTACCGGATTAAACGCGATTTGACCGTGTCAAATTGACACATGTATAAGGGGCTATTGATACTCTTACTCTACGCTTTCTTATGGATGTTCATAACATTGACATGTACATGTCAGAAACATGTCATAGCAGGTGCCATATGTTATCATAAGTCTGATGTCCAAAGACACGGCAGATACGGTAAGGGGAAGAAAGATGCAAATTGCGGCTGATTGTTTCTTTAGCATGGAATTGCAACACTTTAATCTTCTGTATTTACTTCAAGGGTACACGTTTACCATTTAAAAGGAGCCATTTGTACAGTGGCAAGACAGACCCACATGACGACCAGTGAATCTGACCTCTACAAAAATATTCTGTATTGCACCATTCGAAAAACTCTGCAGCAGTTGTTAATGCATTGCTTGCTGGTAGGAGCCATCATTGGGCTGATATAAAATTAGTTAAAGTTGATAATAATTGTTGATGATACAATATTTTTGAATTTGAATAATATTCTGGATTACACCACACAGTAGAGAGACAACCAGAGCAGGTAATTTGAGGTTATCTGATACATTGGCAGGATTTAATGAATTATGCCAGTATGAGCTGTGTAGTTTGTCTGTGAAATAAGCTACAGTTAAATCATCTAGTTACAGTTTTTCGTAGCTTAACTCCAACTACTGTGACGCAGCCACGTTTTACACAGCATTGCTTTAATTGGAATAAAAGACATGAAGGCCCAAGATGAGTGGTGCCAGGAGACGTAACATGCATTGATGCAAAGGTCATTCAGACAGTGCATGACATTATTTCAAACACAGGAATTCAGTTTCATCTGAGTAATAAGAGTCTGAACACAGGGAACGCGACAGGATAGTTGATAGAAGAGAGAAGGTGTGGGGGAGTACACTCCTCATAGACTTGAGATGAAACAGCCTCTTCAGATATAACTAAGAATCGTGGAAATCTATTTCAGAACATTTCCAGGGAACTGACATAGGCAGAGCGTACACAGATGGCAGCAGGAAATAAAAGAATGTCAGAAGTAAAATGACAGAAGTTAAAAATGAGGGGACTGAAACCAAAGACACAATTGTACACTGGTGACATGGCTCAAATGATCCAACTGTTTTGGGGTAACACACAACATTACACAATTCACACTTCTTACGGCTGATATTTACTATGAAGTGAAATTTAACACACTAAAAAATGATGTGTCAATGTCAAAACATGCACTTTGTATTTAGCTACATAATGCATTAAGGTATATTACAGTGGTCAAGTACACATCTAACATAGCATGCTAGCCACAGCTGTCATCACTTGTACACACTTTATCACCAAAAAACATCTAAATAAGTTAATCCAACGTGTCTAGGAGTCATCTTCACGTATTCTCCAATGTACACACTGTCTCAACACACTCTTCCATAATGTAAGCGGAAATTATGGCTAAACTGTTACTCAATACTACAATGCAGTTTTTACTGTAGTTAAACGGCTTCTGATAACTATGCTTGTGTAAATTGTAACAATGTTGGCTAAACTAAGTTCCCCTTGAAGCAAATGAGAAATGATTATCCCCTTCTGTAAACAAATGTTATTTTAATGTATATTAATGTGTGCAGATGCAAGACCTCATGCAGACCTGGGACATGCTTTCATGAATATGCCAGTGGATATTGAGTTTGGTGGTCCTGTTGCAGAGGTTAGGTACCAGAGGGTGGCGGGGTAAATACTGCCTTTGAATGATACTCTGCAGCATGATTATTTACCATTGATGTCATGAATAAAAACGGCCATACATTTTGTCAAGAATTTTTTTATTTTTTTTTGAAAATATATTTGTATTTCTATTGTCAAATGAATGTATTCATTGTGTGTTAATAGAAGTAAAACAGTGATCCCACCTGCCCTGTTCCCTATGGCAAATAAGTTTGGCTCAAGGTGAACAGCCGGTAAAGCTGCTCTCTTGGTGGAGGACCAGGGAACCGCCCAACTGAGCTTGCTCACCACACTACAGAGAATAACAGAGATTGCGGCCATGCAGCCATACATGAGTATTACTGTCTTAGACCTAGTTAGCAATGGAGAGACATATTTTGCAACCTACAGCATCATTTGGCCATGTAGTCATGACTACAGCTCATGCATTCATAAAGACAAAGATGAGAACCTCCACTAGTGATCATTAGTGGGTAAGCAGTAGAACTTATATATTGGTATTTTATTTTATTCTATTTATTTATTTATATTTGGTCAATGTTATGTTCGATATACGTTAATGCCTTTTTAGAGTTGTTTAGCCTTGTTCACTCTGGCAGGGGGACTGCCAATGGAAACTAGACTTTTGGCTATAATTAGGTGCATTTAACATTTTAATGTTTATTAATGTACAATGTCCTTCTTCATCAAATAAACAAACTGAAACTGAAATCCCCCACTGTTCTATCAAGAAGAGAACCTCAACCACTGTTCCATTAAGATGAGAACCTCCACCACTGTTCCATCAAGATATGAACCTCCACCACTGTTCCATCAAGATATGAACCTCCACCACTGTTCCATCAAGATATGAACCTCCACCACTGTTCCATCAAGATATGAAGCGTCATAGCTCTGGTCATAAACGTACTTGTGCTATACTGGCACTATTGCCACCAAGCCAACTAAACAACAACGACCACTTCATTCTGATGTAGTTAGTATTTGTCTGCTACTGCAGATGAACTGATCAATACTATGTGTGGTTGCCAAGCATCTGGTTGGGTAGATAAAGTGTTGCTGCTCTCCCAGGAGCTAGTCTCAGTCACTCTATTAAATAAACGGGGAAATGAGTAAAGAAATCAGTGAATTATTCATTACAATGCCTTCAGCTCTTTTACCTGAGCACAGACAGTTATTTTCATGGCAACGCTAAAGAGAACCTTGCCAAACAAGTTTGCTAACTCTTGCTGGAGTGGGCTGTTGTTATGTGACATGCATACCAGTCAACAATGACCAGGCAATCGTCCTGATTTACAGCTTTTAACACGGCTTCACTGCTTACATTTCAGCACAGCTTTACAAGCCTGCCAGTTACTAGGCAGTTCACAGCTCCCCTTGATAACATAAAAACTTACGCAGTAAGAATAACAAGGTGAAGATGGAGATTTGTAATAATTTGTATCTCTTTGTATCTCTGTTTTTTAATATCTAATGCATGTTTACATAATTGTTGCTGTATTAGTGTTACAATCCGATACAAACTAGCATGTATGTTGCTGTTTGCCCCAGCAAAAACCTCTTCAAAAGATCTGTGGACCAATGGAGGCCTTCCCAAGGTTAAGAAAGTATAATATGACATAAATACAGTTTGGGCTCCTGGGTTTGGTCTTCTGGCACAGTTTATATAAAGGTTCAATAAAAAAGCTCGGCCTCTGTTTCTCACCTCTCTGAGACGGAGTCACTGGCCAAGGAGAAGCGGGGGAGTTCTGGCCCTGGGTGTCCCTGCGTCTCCTTCTCCTTGGCCTCCTGGGCATCCCGCTCCTCCTCCTGCAGCAGCTGAAAGTAGCCTCTGCCCTGACGGACCGCCCGCACTAGTCTCCTGCATGGCACGCATTAAAGAAGCAAGGTGACATTTTAGAGGAAAGATACTGTTGGTGTGACTGAGGCCAATTTTACACGGAGCCTAGATTCACTGAATCGGGTTTATTTTTCACATGAATCGAATCTTTTAATTGCGTAAGGATGGAGCCTGGTAACGAGAGATTTGCGTAAGGACGAACCCCACTCGATTGGGATGAACCGGCTGTAGTAAATACCCCACGCCTGTTGGTGGCGCTTTAGCGCTGCTACAGACAACTAAAAAAACGTAGAAGAAGACAGGAGGACACGGGTAAACAGCCAGTAGACAAGCTACGATTAGCAATGTTTAGCCTAACCGCATAGCATACATTTAATCTGCACAGTAATACATTATGGTGGTTAATAAAATCAGTGGTCAGAGCAGACTATCGGTTATGCGAAAATGAATTCTATTTTCTATTGTCTGATAATAAAGAGTTTGGAAGAGTGCAACACAGTGGCGTAACTATAGGGAGTGCAGGGAGTGCAGCTGCACTAGGGCCCGTGGCGAAAGGGGGCCCGTCCTCAATCTCAACGCGGAAGCCAGTCATTAAAGAACTGACCGGGCCCCCCGGCATGCTCGCCGGCACATCATAAATGGTGTATGATCCAGTCCCATCAATTTGCAAACATTTCTCAATTACGGTGACAGTTATTCACAAATATGAGCTATCACTTGCCCAATAACCATTTTAACAATAGTCAGTCTTGACAACAGCAAATAATTAATTTAGCCTCATTTGCCTTTTGCTGAATGAAACGAGTCTCGTTTTTATTAAGTAATATTGCCATCGAAAAATAGCAAGGGTGTGTGGGTAATTTTGTTGTCAAAGATTCTATAGCCCACCCAAACATGTTGCGATTGTTTCCCATCCTGTGTTGTGCTGCATTGCGTGTTGAGTAAGCGATAAGTAGGCTACCCCATGCCCTTCAAACACAAAAGTGGCTGCAGGAAGCATGAACGCAACGAGCAGGATGAAAGGGTGTCAAAACTGCCAAAATTATCTTCATTTGGATTTGTGGCGAAGAGTGTTCAGGAGAACGCTACGTCTCTGACCCCCAGCCCAACGGCAATGAGGCCCACAAGGGTAGGCTAATCACATAGCGTTTACTGTCTGGTATACTGTCTGATATACTGTCAACTCCCATAGTTCACGTCCTGCTTTTCAAGCAGCGATCTCTCAGCAGTCATAAGTGCAAAATAGCAAAAGCTCAGATTGTGGATAACCACTTGGTTACATCAGCATTTGGTGAAGTGTGCACGGCTCTGCTATTGTTTCTTACCGTAGAATGCCATTCTAAACGTCATGCATGTTACGTTTTATAATACGCCTAATGCTACTTAAATTGTATTTTTTCGCGTCAATGTCGTTAAAAGAATAAGTTACTTTGCGCATAGGTCTAACAGATATTGTTGGAGGAAGTTTGTTTTGTAATTGGTTGCAGCAGACGAGGCGCTGTCGAGCGGCTGTTCCCATAAATCCATGTAAATATTCGTAATTCAGAATAATGTTTGATAACCCCCTGAAGAAGTGGTATTAATGTTTTCTGATGTGTTGTCTATCAGCTCATTATACACTGCTTCTCCAAAATCAGTTTGATCGATGAAATACTGTGTTCATGGGTGTTTTCATGACAACATATTGTAGCAACCCTTAATGTGTATTGTACATGCGTCTCACTAGACTGCAATATCATTGTTTTCACCTGACGTTACGACGGTAAGGAGGGCCCATTGACATGGTTTGCACTCGGGCCCGTCAAGACATAGTTACGCCGCTGGTGCAACATGACATGTTTGTCATCCCATTTCCCATGAGGCTTTGCTCAGACCATTCTACATTAATTTATGAACAAAAAAGCAAATTAAATCGCTGGCCAATTTATATTTGTGGCCATGAAAGTTATGTAACGTCTGAATAAAAAGAATTAGATCAAGATAGGAGGCTAAACAAAAATCAGTAGGCTGGATTAATGAGAGTGAGTTCGAGACACACCATGAGTGAGATGTAGAGAGACAACAAGTGTTATATTGGTTGGAAATCGGGATGCGATCAAGTGGGACAATGACATCATCAGGTTGCGTGAATCCGTGCACACGAACACCAGCCCCCGTACCGATTCAAATCTACTCACTTTCTACCCCCGTTTCGAATCGTTGCAGATACCGTGTGTGGATAGAGAGTGTTCTTCTAAATGATAGGGCTATCTGCTGGGACGCAGACAAACTTGACTCTGTGTAAACTAGGCTTGACATTGTTGATAATGAATGACACTGTTCTGTTTATTTGTTATGATAAAAGGGTCCAATTTGTTTCTGCAATGCTCAAACATGTCACTGAACATGGTTCCATGCCATAACAGTCAGAAAATACATATTATTAAACAGTCAGAAAATACATATTATTAAACAGTCAGAAAATACATATTATTAAACAGTCAGAAAATATATATTATTTAACAGTCACAAAATACTTATCATTAAACAGTCAGAAAATACATATTATTAAACAGTCAGAAAATACATTTGGGTATGGTTTTGGAGTCAAAATCGCATCTACCCTAAAGAGGTTAATAAACTAATGCTGTAACATAATGGTGGGTCAACAGGCAGGCTATTTCGAACACATTCTTATGCAGTAGGCCATGGTGTGTTGGTATGCATTAATATTTATGCAAATAAATGCTGAACCAATGCTTACTTGAAAGAATTTATGGAACAAATTTGCATACTTCTCACTAACGCACCTGCTTTACTCTGGGCTTGCTAGCTTTAAAGGCTCTCTGTAGCCACATTTGTGTTATGAATGCTTATATGGGGAAGAAAGACGAGATGGTCTTTTCACCCACACACACACACACACACACACACACACACACACACACACACACACACACACACACTCTCACACCTGTGTATGTATACGTGTACACATTATGTATCCATAAATTATCCAGTCTCATCTTTAAAAGAGCAGAACCTTTGCAAGTGAAACGTCTGGACTGATTTCCTCAGTCACATACAAATGTGAAAATACATATAAAGAGACATCAAATGAGGTCTTGAAAAAAAAGGAGACAACTGCTGCAGTGCTTAAAAAAAATGCCCTGGACAAGGAATTATGCAGTGCAAAGCCTGACAACAACAGATTAATTACTTCATTACAGAAATCTAGCTCCAGCCTGCAACCTTTCTCAGAACGTGGTTGCATGCTTTCACAGATTGCATGCATAATTACCTTACATTACTGCACAAGTGGAAACAGAAAAAAAGCCACCCTGCGCACGCGTGTCAGCGAGATCATTTGACTATGCTGCAGCATTAAGAGGCCAATTCATCACTGTATTCCTTAATCACGTCAAGTACTTCCTTGCTTTGGTGAGAGTTAAGAGGGGCACAGCGGGGGGCTGCACATGAGGTACGGCTCCACTGATGTCAACACACCACGCCTCATTTACATCTCAACAATACAGTCAATCAATAAGCCACCCAAGACTTTCATCTTCAAGGGATGTGTTGGTAGGTTGGTAGGTATGTAATATGATCCACTGAATCATGCATCTCTATCTCTCTTTCTCTCTCTCTCTCTCGCTGTGGGAAAGCAACTTGGTCCTTGGTACACCGAGGACACACAATCACCATTCTGTCAGATGCAAGTACTTTCTGCAATCACTCCGACATTTTTGTAACAGTCATATTTTTGAACCAATAAAACAGGGCCATTACAATAAAATATCAACCTTTACATACACACACCCACACTCAGGCACACACACAAACAATCATGGATATCACTACATTGAAACAAACCCTTCATGGCTGTACAAGATTTCCAGTTCAGCAGCTTGCGTGACTGGTCGCCAGGCAACACTGGCTATGCAGCTAAATTCTAATGGGGACAGTGAAGAGTGAAATGATCTCCTCTTTATGATAGCTTTGCATTTGTAATGTAATATCTGTCAAAGCTGTTCCACATTTAGATATACAGTTTCTCAATTCAGTTTTAATGAGAGAACTGGCTGCTAAATGCTACTGCAAATACTACTACGAACAGCTTCTCTCGCTAGAACAGTTTCGCCCTTAAGGTAAAGAATTGAGCAAACGTGAGTGGTGGAGGCATATTTTAGAAGAAACACCTACTGTATAAAAATAATAGAAAACTATGACACTGATATTTTTCTATTAACGTCTGTTACATGTGTATACAAGTATATACTCTGTAAGCAGATATGATTATGGTTTTGGAGATCTATACAAGACATGGATTGGGCTACATTTTCATATCCTCTCTATCTTCTACCCACATGCTTACATGTGAGGATACTGGCCATGTTGCCTGAGAGAGAGAATTCAAATCTGTATGAAATCGAAGATGGGTATTAGGGTGCATCAAAATACACAGTTCCAGCATATTGATCTGTCTGTGTGCTCAAAGTGTTACCATTCATGCACAAACAATAAATGCAAAATATTTTTTCGATACGTGGTGTTTTAGAGGTGGAACGGCACATCAGCTCTTACCCATTGGGGGAGCCATGATAAAGCGGATAATTTTTGATATAATTCACTGGTGCCACTTTGGGCTTTGGTTTCAAGAAGAACTAGAAAATGCAAAAAGGAAAAAAAGGCCCATTTTCATATGTTTCACCTCTAAATCTCAATGAATTTTCCCAAAACTTCGCAAAAGTCATTTTTATGTGTGTCCGAACAAAATGCAACCCCAGACAGCTTGATATGTTGAGATTTAATTTTTGCATTGCAATTTGATGCACCCTAATGGGTATACACTCTGATTTGGAGAGATGGAAACCCTAAACAACCAGCCTGTAATTACAATGTAGTATTACAACTACAGTCTAACCTCAACACAACCATGGATTACAACAAACAATTTATACACTTAGTGCATTACAATTTTGAATTGTTTTAACCCCTGAAAACCACAGAGCTGCTCTCCTGTCCATGACAAAATAGAGACATTGGTACTAAGCACAAACCTATGAGCCCACCCAAGGCATAAAGGTGGCTTGATAAATCACAATGTTAGTAAGGTGGGGCACAAACCAGTCGGCCAGGTTCAAAGGTTTGGATGACCTTGGATGGGGCCATTAAAGGTGGAGTCCATATAAGACCAGGTTCATTAATGCATCTCCATTCCAACAGGATGGTATCTTTCAACAAGATACTGCCTGGTCAAGGTGCAAAAATCGTGAAATTATGTGAGTGACCTAACACTTTCAACTGCAAAGAAAACCCTAATGGTTTAAAAGAGCAGCAGCGCAGGTCAATGACAAGATATGTGACAGATGGTCTGAGCTCAGAGTGTTCCTGTGGTACCCCATAAGGGTTTCGTTCCGATTACTGTTTACCCGGTGAGCAGTCCAACGCTACTTCACATTCAGAGAAAGGGACGAGAGCTCCTTCATTAGCTTCAAGGAAATGGCAAGCGTATTCCTCCTCCTCCTCCTTTTCCTGAGCCCCCCTGATAAATAATTAATCATTCAAATCAGACATCCATCAGAGGGGCCTGAGAGGAGTCTGTCGGAAATGTCAGCCATTTCAGAGGAGCGGCGCTGCTATTTGACAAGATGCCCCTGTAGTGGGCCTGGGGGTTCCTGCCCACCTCACTAAATGCCACAGCTGATTTTTCAGCATGCCCCTTTCCCTCCAGACTGGAGGTGGCTGCCAGCTTGTGAACACTCGTACCACGCACCCAGACCGATGTTAAATATTTCCCAAAGCAAACACAAACGCTTGTTGAGTGATCTGGGCACACACACACACACACACAAACACACACACACACACACACACACAGCTTTTCATTTAATCTGATATGTCATGCTATCAGCACTTAAATACATTTTACTAAGAGAGAATGGGTGAGGGCTGAGGTGTAGGCGGCAGAATCAGATTAATTTACAAGGACAGCCTTCTCCCGGTGAACTAACTGGCTACACCAATGGTCCATACAAGCAGGCATTCATGCCGTGTGCAAAACACAGATATGTGATCTTCGTCTCATCTGAAGGTTGGGTTAGCAGCACGCTAATGTATTTCTCTAAGCCGCAGGACCGTTAACACGTAGACAAGAAAGGGTGTGTAGGGTGAGGTCTGTGAGACAAATACATTGACAAGAGCAGCCGAGTCCTGATGAAGAATCAACTGACAACTGATCAACTGCACAAACACACACTACACTTATGCTCAATAGAAAGGCCAGCGAAAGTGTTCAAAATGAAAGTGTTGCAACACCGTAAGGTAGTTGTTGGTGCAGGACCAGATTAGCTCAGTGTTTCTTTTTTAGTGTTTACATGGAAACGACTCTTTGTGATGACGATATTGTGAAACTTTGTAATAACGCAATCTATTTGATGTTCCAGTTTCTGTCCAGCTCGTTGTCTCCATTGGGGGATGCCAAAAATTGGAATGGATAGACATTATTACTGTCCAACAAAAGCCTTTTCTCCCTTTTTCACATTTCTGTTCACTGCAGGAGTGGACACAATAAGGACTGAGAGTTTGAAAGGTGAAACAGGAAATATTACTTTTAAGGACCAAAAACAAACATGAAGATCTACCATACAAGTAAGGTTTTTCACAGGAGATAAGGATGACTTGAGATAAACTGACAACTCTCGCAAGGATGACTGCTATCCTCGACCCTGAGAAAGTAGTTTTCATGATGGTGGCCATGGCTTTGCTTCTCTCTGTCTGTCATGCCATCCCACGGTTTTAAAATCCTTTTTCTTTTCTTCTTTTCTTCCGCCGCCTTTTGCAGCTTCAACAGCAAATCCCACATGTGCAATCACACAATCAATGAGCGAGACATTATTTCCCCCCAGATGCTTCGCTGAGACTTACAACCCTGCTAATTAACTATCGTTGCACCGCCCTGTTTTTGTGTATTATTGTTGCACATGTAAAGAAGTATGTGGTCAAAATTAGAACGCTGTAGAATTTCTCACCTTGTTTGTCCCAGGTGTTTCTTAAGGTTGACAAAATCTTCTCTACTTCGTGTCTGTGGGCCATTAAATGACAAGCTCTGAAAAACATTGGAACATCGAATTTCTTATAGGGCATGCGTTCATTTGCATGCATTCAAGGATACCAGTGCGGATGACTGACCCACAAGGTGAACTCACTGGCTCAAAGCCAGTCTTAAACGTCTCATTTTACAAGTTTGTGTTCTGAATTTGCCTACAACATGCAGGCCTGAAGAGCTCTGACCAGGGTCCTAAAATGCCTTGCAGGGGTCATGCAGGAGTCACCAGCGCTGGCAGGTGAACAGCAGGATCCATGCATACACCCCTATTCTATACCAAGGGGAGACAGGTGGTGTAAGGGGAGGTGGTGGGCTAAGTGCGAGCGCCAAAGCAAGTGCTGCAGCTGATGAGGAGAAGTGAGTTGAAATTAGGTGTGGGGGATTGATGTGAAAGGGGTGTGGCAAAGTCGTTACATTTCTCCTGAACTTCCGTTTAGAACACCATTTAGAATTTGACAGGGCCTGAGGAAATTGCACCTCATCAAGAAATCAATCGACATTTCATTAGTGAGTTTGGTCGGATCATGTGAAGGACTCAAAGGAGTCGTGTGACTGAGTGAGGACGGACCACACCAGAATAGGACTGTATTTATGTCATCCTTGATAAAAGTTTCTGCTAAACAAACAAGCAGATCTCCACTGGTAATATATTGATAGTAATATCTGAAGTAGGTCTTGTGTCGTGTGAGTGAGGACCACACCTTGGTTGCCTCTGTGGAGTCAGGGGCAGCATCGAAGCCAGGAGGCTCATTTTTAGAGGCCAACGACGCAGCTTTGGGTGCCTGTGGACACAAGTGGAAAAGACACACAAAGGTGATGAAAAGAATGAAACTGTAATGATCTGATTAAACAATGACACACTGAAAGATTAAACAGAAAAATAACAGTCATATTAGAGTGCAGCTCGGGCCAAAAACGTCTGTCCAACCCCAGCCTGAGAAAGTAGTAACCGACCCAAACCCAACAGGCATTCTGTATTTAATGTAACCCGCCCGAGCCCAATGCAGTTCATGTAAATTCAAGCACTGAGTCTGTGTTACCCTGACACGCAGTCACCATGGTTACAGCTTGTCTTTTTACCCAGGTGCCGGGCATCAGTGTGGGTACCTTATCAATGACTGACAAAATAAAGTGTTTTATATGGGCTATATCGCTGGGTAGATTTTTTTGACACACACACGCCATGCAATGTCGTCAGCAGTACTTTACACATACAGTTACCATACAATTGCAGCCTTGCATTGAACCATTGAATATTTTTCACATAAAAATGTGCTTGCCTATCATAGTGTTTTTGGTCTCACATCCAGAGTAACTTATCTCCGTCTAAAAAGTTTAAACTATCAGTTATGTTGATGAACTTGCAGTGTGTAAAAAATATGTGAGTGAATTTCCCAAAATGGCTGCAGTGGGAGAAAAAGACCAGAGACTCAGGGGTTAGATGAACCACCTGTTGACAGACAATCCAAATACAGTCGTCTGTTATTTAGTAATTTTCTTTTTGTCTATACTTAATGCCAGACACAATAAGACCACACTGTATTTGTATTGAGTCCATAGAGAAGTTAGATCTCCTCTGGAAAACATGACAGAAGCCAGAGATATCTTGTGTTTTCACAGAGCCTCTCACAGGGGACCTGCAAAGAGTTTGATCACAGAATGCCGCAGGAGAGCGAGAGCCTTAAGCTGACTAACCTGTCATTTTTCATGCTGGATGTTTTTTTGGCAGTGAGACGCCAGTTACCCTCTCGCCACCCCCACACCCCCCCACACACCCCAGGATCACCTCGCTCTTGCCCTTGTGCTCTAGCCCCTGCACACCCCCTGTTGATGGATGATCTCATTTGCAGTAAATCTGCTCGCGTTAGGCCCAGACAACACTGAGTTTTTCACTTCACTTGCTCTGCAAAGCCTTTCTCCCCGCTCCGGATCAAAACAGCGGGTACTCAAGAGCATTTGTTTACCACCAAATCCCGCAGGGTTGCGGTCTCTTACAAATTTATGAATGCAAATATTAACACTATGCAGGCAGAGACATTTGTTTGAATGAGTTTCTGAACTCATGAAACCTTGAAAAAAACAAAGTAGCTAAGGGCACCAGCTTCGTCGTCCCTCTGTGATTTATGTTAACCACAAAAGGGAGCATTCTGGGTGACAGTTATTTCAATAACTTCCAAATGGCTGAAACGGTGTAAAACACAAAACACACGAGTAATTTGTTAAACATTCACCCTACCTCGTGGTCGAAAGAACACCTAGAAAGACAGGTCAGGGAAGTGAGTTGTACAAGCCCAGCCAACAAACGCAAGCGCTTATAGAACACAAGACTTGTCATCCGAAAGTGTCAGATCCAATCTGCTCCACACTGGCACTCACTGAGCAGAAACTGTCTACCTCAGCAGACAAACAGCCCTGGTGACTCTGATGAATTCAACATCCACCGGCATTAATATTCCACTTTGACAGCGCCTATCCCTTAATGTATTAGGTGCCAATATCCCACGTGTATGTTATTGCTTTTTAGGGCTCACTGGTGGGTTGAGATGGCCTTGCCGAGCCAACAGTACAGGCATAATTGCTTTATAAAGCTGAAATAGTCTTCCTCCAGCTGAATTTGCTTGTAAGGAGACACACCACAGAGACCCAGCCTCTCTTCCATCTCTGTCCCCGTTAATTGCCTGAATCTGGGGGCAAGCTTTACCTTTATGAGGCCTGACATGTCTTGTCCCTGGTAGCTCTTCAATTCAGACCTGCTTTTAAAGCTTTCTGTAGAGGAGGCTGGCAAGCACAAGGGCTCTGTGTCGTTAACAATATATGTTCTGTTGTGTGTGTGTGTGTGTGTGTGTGTGTGTGTGTGTGTGTGTGTGTGTGTGTGTGTGTGTGTGTGTGTGTGTGTGTGTGTGTGTGTGTGTGTGTGTGTGTGCGCGTGTGTGTGTGTGTGTGTGTGTATGTGCGTGTGTGTATTTGTAGACATGTCTACATTTTGATGTGAATATGTGAGCATTTTTATGTGCATGTGACTGTGATATAGAGTGCATGAGGATGTCAACCTGTAAATATCTGTGTGTGTGTTTGTGTGTGTGTGTGTGTGCGTGTGCGTGTGCGTGTGCGTGTGCGTGTGCGTGTGTGTGTGTGTGTGTGTGTGTGTGTGTGTGTGTGTGTGTGTGTGTGTGTGCGTTTGCGTGTGGCTAAGTTGATTTCTGACACCTGATGCACCATTAATCTGTTCTGTATCCAACATTGATATGGAATAAAAGTGAAAGAACCATTTGGGGCAGAGTGAGACTGATCTTTGTGCTGCAGTGCAGCTCCAGTGATGGATGAAAGGAAGACAAGCTGCCAGAAAATGAGACTTCGCCAACACATCACACATCACCAAAGAGTGACCCAGAAAGGCCATAAGAGTTCAAAGAAAGAAAAGAGAATATATCACCCCTGGTCGTTTCATCATGTCAAATGTAATGCATCAACGCCTGCAAGCGCAAAACTATTACATTGCCACTGACCATCTCAAGCAGCCTAAAAAATAGTGCTTCTCGTTCCTACCCAACAGGTCGACTTTCTTCTGAATAAATTGCATTAAAACACACCCTTTCAGAGTAGAAATCTCAGCCGTGTATGACCTGTTATTGTATAGCCCGATGTCAGGCCCACGTTACTTTCCTTTAGGCCTATGACATTTTTCTCCGGCTTCAAGCGTCGTCAGAAAAACGACTCTCTTGCACAACGAGATTACATCTCAACATCTCACCACATCTCACGTCAAAATAACAAAATAAACGGAATAAATCAATTCAATGAAGTTAGCATTACCTCATCAAGTTGCTCCAGCGAAGAAAGGATCAGCTTTTTGGATTCCACATACAACGGTTCTCCAACTTCCTCGTAGGGTCTCCAGGTCGCTGCCCGATATCCCTGACTACTAAGCTGCCGCTGTCTGCGGCGATAGTTCTCCCAGAACACCTGTCTGTCATGGCAGGTGATGTATACAGTGCTACTCCGCGATTGTAACTTTAATCCCGACGGCCTGCTACTTGGAAGTGGTTTTATTGTTACAAATAAACGCGGATCAAAGTCTATGTCGCGAGTAGCCGCCATCATCCGTTTTGACGTGCCACTTACGTCAAACTCAGTAACTTTACCAACTCGAAGCTACAAAGGAAAAAAAGATTGCAAGCAGTCTTTCGAGTAGAGCCGTCCATGTTGGACTACGTGCTGGCGCTTTCCGTTTCCCCTGGTAACGAATTAACATAACAAGTAAAGAGCTCTCAGAGGAGACTGATTTCAGTCCAGCAAGTCGGACGTCCCGTTAACCCATATCTCTGAACGTCAAGCATCTCCTTAGTAAGTGTAGACCTGAGAAACCATGGCACTGCGTTAGCTCTGTGCCATGTGATGTTTACAATAATTTTCATACACACTTAATAGCCACACGTTATGATGTATTAGGCCTACTAGAGGAATAGTCTCCCAGATAGCAAGCCTATAGGCCTATCGGTTCACACTGGTGGATTTTGGTCGGGACCCCAGTGGTAGTGTGCCACCTCTAGTCTGCTCTCGGACCACCATTACCTTAGGTTTAACAGAGAGAAATGTGTATCTCCATATTCTCTGATATCCACACAGACCAATCGCACACAAAGGCAGGGTGAGAAGGATATTATAGTTCGTTATATAAAAACTACACAGATTTGGAAATATTGGTGATGCCCAGTGCCTGAAGGATTTTCTATTTATCCTTTGATTACTCTGATGTTTTCTGGAGTTACAAAAATATGCAGATCTCTTTTTCTGTGATACAACTAAAATAGTCTATACAGTCTTCTTTTCCTTGGGTTCTTTTCCTATATTGTGAACAGCCCAGATAGCCAAAGGCTAGTGGTCCCCAGTTGGCCCACTGGTGGCAGAGCTGGTGTTCTGCTGGCCTTCTGCTCACCGGTTTACAGGCGTTTCACTGCTTGTATACAGACAAACTGACCAGCGTTTTGCATCATACTTTGAAGACTTTTTTTTCTTTATTAATTTATACTAATTCATTCATTTTCACCAACCCTTAACATTTTAAAAGATGTTATCAGTGACATAAGTCTTTAATTAACCAAGTAGTTTTTTTTTTACCTTGAGAGCCTTATGATGTCATGGATATGATTTAGAAGTTCCAGGAATTGCTAGCATTTTGAGTAATATACTTAATATCCACGCCCAGTTAAAGTCACCCAGTGCAACTTTATGTAAACATTCAATGAAAAATAAACATTCAATTTCTAGTCTTTTTTACACGTAGTAAGTTTCAATAACTCCATACCATTACATATCGACATTCAATGAGCAAAGATGAGACGTCGTTGTGTGGTGAGAACTGATAGAAAATCGTAAACAACAACAATCGCCGGTGGGGAGAAGCCATTTTTCCATTGACTGGAAGCCTGCTTTATTTATTGTAGGTTACAAAAAATAAAGAAAATGGCAGCGATTGTTGTTGTTATCGATTTTCTATCAGTTCTCACCACACAACGACGTCTCATCTTTGCTGCTTGAATGTCGGTATGTAATGGTATGGAGTTATTGAAACTTACTACGTGTAAAAAATACTAGAAATTGAATGTTTATTTTTAAGCCTCGAAAGTTGCACTGGGTGCCTTTAATAAGCTATCATGAAAAAAGCCTGTTTGTTAAATAATTATTGTGTTCTTTACCACAACTAGACATATGTCAATGTAGCCTACTGTAGCTTCTCTCCCAATTAACCACTGAAAAGTGCATTCCATACAAATTCAGGCGAAATTGTTTTCTACTTTACTTTAAACAAATAGTTCTCTATTCGGCATACGGATGACAATAAAGGGTTTCCCGACTCTCCGTTTTTCTTGTTAAAAGCCCTCAGCTTGGGCCAATCTCTGAGAATAATAATGAAATAAAAAAAAATAAAGAAAAAAATAAAGTAATAAAAAAAAGAGAATAATAATGGTGGTTAATATGTGACAGAACTCAAGAGGCAGACTGCCAGAGAGCGGTAGCCCAGCCGCAATGCCAACGACTCAGCCGACAGCTATGTGCCGTTCCCTTTCCAGAGCTATAAATACAGCCAATTAGCGTCCCTTTGCCTGACGTCCAAGCAGCATAGAGTGGTAGCAGCCCGGCCCCATGAGCCGTCACCTCGGCCAAACATTCCCATCACATAGGATAACCATTAGCGCTTAATAAGCAGCCGAACAGTCGGGGAGGCTGTATAAAAAGACGGAGGGACGTCTCCCAGCTGCGCTTAGCTTAAGCATACCCTCTGGCTTTATTGATCCTCAGGTGATTCCCCTGTGCTCCATTTGTCCATTTTAATTGCACATTGAAAGGAAGGTCCTAGGAATAGGGACGACTTTTAAAACTTTAGAGGGGACATAAGAATCTTATTATACCTAGGCCCTTGAGGGACCCTCCTTCTTTTTCAATTTCTCTGATCAAGCCTCCTCTTTTTTTCCAGATATTCTAGCACACCATGACCGACAGCACAAAGTCATCAGACCGTCCGCAGTATTGCCGCGATGCTACGTGGTACCCTCTGCGAACCGGGTGGCAGCCGACCTACATCTCCAATCAGCACTTTGGCTTTCCTCCTTTCCTGGCGCCCGGCGACCTGAACTGGATGGACAGTACCTTCAGGAAGCTGGCAGCGCTCTCCTGGCCAGGGTACAGGTGGTGCCCCCAGCCGGGCTCCCCCACGCATTCCAAGCTTCAGCGGGAGCTCTTGGGTCGGGCGGCGGAAGCGAAGAGGGATCAGTACAGGTGGCGGGTTAGTCTGGACGTCAACCACTTCTTCCCTACGGAGCTGTCCGTCAGAACTACAGATGGATTTCTGGAGATCAGTGGTGAGACTTTGTACATGAACATGACACGTTCATGACGCTATTCATTAGAGTTTAGGCCCTACCAATGTATGTACTTATAAAAGAGTCAAAAAGGTCACAATGGTGTGTGTTAAAATTGAGAGCTATTGCTCAATATGTATATTGATGCGGGGAATTGATTTTATGGGAAGGTAAACATGAGGAAAGACAGGATGATCATGGCTTCATCTCTAGAAGTTTTACAAGGAAATACAAGTAAGTGATTACTTACTGTAATAAACTGACATTTTTATAATTTACTTACCAGAGACATTTACAGTCACAACAAGTAACAGAATTAACTCCCAATAAAGCACAACTTCTACTAAGTCTATTCTGACTGAAAGCAAATGACATGTCACTCCCTATCAGGCTTCCTATCGGGATAGACCCTCAGACTATCCGATCCTCTCTATGTGGTGATGGGATTCTGACAGTAGAGGCTCAACTTCCTAAAATACCCCAACCTCAGATTGTCATCCCTGTCCAGGTAAGAAAAAAAGTCTACAGCTCTGCAAAAGTGCTGAATTGAAATTTCTGAATTAATACTGGCTTTTCCTGTTCAGATTCAGTCTGGGGTTATTAATATGTCTGGAGCATTTTAGGTTTAAAAATGTGTCTTTTAATTGCTTTAATTTGCCTGATTTGACTTGAACTGATTATTTGAATGTCAAACCTCCCATTAGTTAAACTGAATTGGTTCACATTCATTTGTGCAAATAGATTTTTGATGTGCACACCTCTAGGTGAAGGTGTGGAAGGTCTTATTTTTCTTTACACCCTAGTTTTTCAGACATTTTGTAATTATTCACAAAGATTAAGCAGAAAAGCCTACATTGCTTGTCTTCACAGTAAGATTTAAGACAGACAGTAAATAAGACATAAGACACCCCTGAGTCAATTATTATTTGCAAGCTACTTGACCTTTCATCGCAGGCCTTGGGTTGACTATTAAATAACTCTGGTTTGGCATTCATCACACATTGTCAAAACTCTCTACTTGAAGTAAATCTGTAGGCATCTCTTTTCATTCAGATTGAAAAGGAGCATATCATGCCAGGAGCAGAGAAGAAAGAAGATCCGAGGATGGAGGACGCCGTTGCCAGGGAGAGGGAGAATCATAATACTCAGTTTGCCGGCACAAAGCCCTCTCCAACATTACCCACAAGGCAGGCATGGCCGCCAAAGGAGGAGGATTATACTCAGGGGGGGCAAACAGACCAAGCCTCAGCTGAATTCAGCACTGATCCTGTCGCTCCTCAGTCCAGTCACTCAGAGACCCAGGCCGGTGGCCAGGACAGGGAGGACATCAGAGAGGCGCACACACAACAGGAGGAGACCGGAGAGGAGGCCGAGGATCAGTTCACAGATCTATCTGAGGCTCCGGCCACACCTGACACGCTGACCTCAGAGCAGGAGGAGTCCAGTGACGTGGTACAGGATGGCGGAGCCCACCTGCAGCAGGATCAACAACACGGTGGCGAGGCGTCAGGGGAGAGGCATGAAGAGGACCTCCACAGAGAGGGTGATGTAGGGGAGGAGATGTCAGGAGAGCAGGCACCCGGATCCAGCCAGTTCCAGGAGCTTGTGTTCCCCAAACAGGAAGTCCTGGAGTCATGACCAGAGAACAAGAAGCAGAGGGAAATGCACACTAGAGAAATGATGACACACTTTGAAGCTCCGACTGCAGACCACAAACAACACGCCTTGCTGATTCTTAGCGCCGCATTACCATTCTGAACTGTCACCTTGCACCAGCCCCTGTCACATGACATGACCTACTCTGTAACTTTGCAAGTGTGATGCACTAATAAAACAATAGCACTTCACTAGTGGGTGTTCGGTTAATCATTCCAGGGGCTCCTTGGAGCTGTTAGTTATTACCATGAAAGCCTGTCCTGTGATGGATTATCTGTTATCATGAGCGTGTTGGAAAGCTACTTTGACACAAACTTGGTGTATCATGCAGCTGAAGCAGCACAGCTGTATATTTCATCAAGCTGTGTTGGACGCGAGCCGACATCAGCATAGAAACACTGCAGTCCAGAACGCCACTGTTAATCTATATCCATCACCTACTACCTCTCACAAGCCTGCGGTGATAAACTACCCAATCTCTGTGTACAACATTCTGTTGTAGTCAACAGAAAACAGCGAGCGACTATCATGTTCCCTCATGCAGCTAAACTTAATCCATTTATTAATTTAAATACATTGAAAAAACTACAGAAACTGTGGAATACCTTGATAAAAACTTGATGGAACTGGAAATATTGCTATTCTGTTGTTGTAAGTAACTTGTTCAGTTATTGTGTTGGACCAATGATCACTGTAGCAGAAACACCAACTAACATGCAGGGAGTACTGGGGCTCCAGCCAAGCTGCCTTTAATACGCCTTTCACTAATCAGCCACCCAATTACAGGCTGCTGGGCAGAACAAGTCCTGCTGGAAGACTTCCCAAAAGTAGCTGAGTGGAGCACAAAAACACACAGATGTGACCAAGCACCAGGCGAGAGGCTAGTGAGAGAAGGTTGTTTTTATTATTATTATTGCATGTACATACAATACAAAGGCATCTGGTATAAGTGTGTTCAAATTTCATTCACTTTGCAGAAAAAACATCTTCACCACACATAATTAAAAAAAAACATAATTTTGTAAGACCTCTATCAAAATCTTTATAATCTCCCATGACCAGACTGGTAATATATTGATTTATATATTTACAATGAGTAAAGCATCAATGCATCGCCAATAAGGGAACACTCCCCTATCTGCTACACGTCGGACCTCATTAACTGGTCAATGGCGCATTGATTTGTATATGCTTCAGTCTCTACACAGAACACAAAGCTAGCAAGGTTAAACAAACACACTGCATACAGTAGATGGAGTTGCCTGTTAGGAGGAAAGACAAGCATTTCCATGGTAGACTGGTGAGGACGTCATGGAAGATAGTATTTCATGTTTCTGTTTTTTTTTGTGTGTGTGCTCGCTGCTATGGATATGACCCTGATCTGACTGGTGGGTATTCCCAGTAATTGGTTTAAGTAAATATGAACAATTTAACTCTAAGAGTAAGTGGTTACTAAGAGTAAGTGGTGAACCTCCTTATAGAAGGGCCCCATGGCTTTATTCTCCTAGAAAAGCAAAGTGATATGGCTCTTCTCTCAGAAGGTTTACCTGAGCTAAACCTGGTATGTTACTATATATGAACTTGGAATACCCCCCTGATCTAGCACTGATCTGATGTGAATCAGTAGCAAGCAGAGCTAAAAACTATCTGGGGGGGGGGGGTTACATACACTATCTGTGAGGCATATACATCATCTGGGGGGGGGGGGGGGGGTACATACACTATCTGGGGGGCACATACATCATCTGGGGGTTACCTACACTATCTGTTTGCAATATCTAGGCATCTGAGGGTTGTTTCAGTCTGTGAAGAGATTCCCTCAACATAATTCTCAATGTAATTCTCACCTCTGATAACAGAACATAGCAACACATACAATCTACTTGTTCTCAAGGCAACCCACAAACCGCTATACCCCATACTGTATGTAATGTGATACTTCACTGCATGTTTCAGAACTCATGTTTACCTAAATGCCTTATTGTCCACCCCATTATAAAGCTCGTTTAATTTTTTAAAAACTTATAAAAAGGGTATGACGGAAGTCAAAACGGTTGGCAATCTCACAGAAACAGGGAGACCTCCAGCTCAAATCCAATCCAGATCTAAGAGGGCTTGAGGCTATGTGCCCTTCTTTTGAGGAGCATCACAATCTTGTGTGTAAGGTGCTCGGGCATAGTGCTCATAAGACAGCCATTCACCTCACACTATGGGCCTAAGCCCCAGCCGCTGGGAGGGATAGAGACAGACAGACATAGAGAGAGAGGGGGGGGGGAGGGGTGGAGGGAGGGAGGGAAAAACATCTATTGGATTAGCTGGATGGCCTTTAATACTGCAAGGGGCATAGGGATGTTTGCCAAGTTATGCTACGGTGGCCTCCTGAGGGTTGGGCTCTGCCTCTGCTGCTGCTGCTGCCGCTGCCACGGGCTCGTCCCGGGGCATCTCGCTGCTGTAGAGGTAATATGGCGGCGTCTGGCGCGCCTCGATGATGAGCACCCCCTCGGGAGAGAGCGAGGCGAACACCGTGAGAGGGTCAACATCTACCGGGATCCTGCAGAATTGAAAGAGGAAACACATTTAGAGCTGCCAGGAAACCTGCCGAGAGTGACACTGCACTTATGCTGAGCACCACTGAGAAAAGGCACTACCTAGCTGACATTTGTGTTAAAACAACAGAAATAAGAGGGAAAATTAGGCTTGCTGTAAATAGCAAAGGGTGTCTTCCTTAGTCTGCAGGGTGAGCAGATAAAAACGCCTGACATGATCTCCGTGTAATGGTATATGTGTGGGGAAAAAAATCCAGATTATTTCCAAGACAAGAGCACATGAATGCTTTTGGCGAGGATAGAAGTAGTAGTAATCTTCACTTCCCCATCAACTGCAATCTTAATCCAATCTAGAAACTCAGTTTAATATGGGCATAAAGACAAAACATGAACATAAACCCAGTGAGATAAACCTAGTAGCCGACTCAAAAACATCACCAACTCTGAATAGACAACTGTGTAAGTGTATTAAACAATGGTTCTTCTAAACACACAATGCACTTTAACATTAAAAGAGTTTTGGGCAGTACAGTCCTAAATTTCTGTTTGGACCAAGGGCAAAAGGTCACACACCCTCTGAGACTAACCCAAGATCACACACCCTTCATTACAAATGGTCCAGCTGCAGGTTTGGATGTGTTTGTTTTCTTTGGCAAACTTCCTTCCAACTCCCCAAAGCACCATTGCATGGAAGAAGCTTTTTAATGTATTTCTTGGTTTTCATTGAAACGTTCTGCCTGCCACTGCCGGTTTAGAGACCTGAGAGGTAAAAAGAGACAGCGAGGCACACAGCGAGTGCTGCAGGTGCAACTCTGAGAAACAAAGCCTGTTTCCAATTATTACAAATCATTTCCTGACGCCAAGTTTATCACTCAAATGTTCCATCTGCGCACTCTCTCTAATCAGCTCAGCAGGCAGACCGTCTACGACCTATTTTAATGACACACGGACAGAGCTCCTCACTATTTGTTCTAGGGATGGGGGAAAAAATCGATTCAGTTACAAATTGCGATTCTTGTGTGTGACGATTTTTTAATCGCCACGCTGCCTCAAAAATCGGTTTGTCTAGCCTGTTTTTAATTATTGTATATAAGGCGGGAACATTTTTTGCCGCTTATAATCCTACATATTGCGCAATGCATTCTATTTGTCAGTTCCTTACAGCTAGAAGCTCAGCTTCACACATAGTAACTAGGTAGGAATACAAAGGCTAACATGTTGGACTGCAAACATGTCAGACGTTAGTTCCGAAATTCATGCTGCACCTCAACAGTTTAAATCGCACGTCTGGAAGAATGTTGGCCAACTCTGTAGCAGTTTGGGTTGCCGGTAGTTGAAGACGGTGGGCTGACTTAGGTGATTCGAATTGCTTACCCCCAGAGGGGCACCATTGTGTCTCGCATACATTCCTCGTATGACGGCGAGAGAGCATGAAAAAAATACAATTAAACAACAGTGTCTAAAATACACGCTGTCTGAAGTGATTACTCGTTAATTTATAAGATTTAGTCTTGAAAAGAAAAGCAAACTTTTAATCGCGATAAATTTAGAATGTTTTGAAATTTAGAATGTTTTAAAATCTATTGACAGCCCTTATTTTAAGAAAACTTGTAGTGATTCTATTTAATTTACCTTTTATTTATTGTTTAAAAGTAGCCTAAGTGGCATTCATTTCTTAATCTGTCAGTTTGTGTGCAGTTTACAGGGGCTATACAATAAAAGAGCACATTTGTATTTATTTTCTCTATTGGCTGCCCTGCAGTCATTAAGTTAATGTTAAGATTAAGGAATTCAAACTTGAAATTAAACTTGGAAAGCTCAAAGTGAATTAGACTATGTTGTAATTGAATGTATGATTCAACTGTTTTCCATGGTCCAGTTCAAAAAAAATAATAACCAAAAGAAATTGCAAGAAATCGTTATATCGAATCACTTGCAAAATCGCAATACCCACAGAATCGTGATACATATGATGGCAGGGTGGTAACAGGGTGGGATGAGCTTTGCTTTGGCTTGGATGAGACACAGACGCTCCGTGGTATTCCTGTGCTCATTTTTAAGGGGAAAATACTCTCGGAGGGCATGAGGGGGGAGTTTATCGGATTAGAGAGCGAGAAACAATAATAACAGCCACAGAAGAGTTTCAGGAGGCTGTGTGTTTATGCATTTGAGCCATTTCAGCTTTCTAATATCGCAACTGCAAATACCCCCAGTCCTCGGTTTAAAACTTAGACACGTAGGTCTTTTCTTCACGTGTGCATTTTCCAAAACATTAACAAGGTTAAAAAAATTCCACTTTTACTGTAAAAAGAGACAGACAGAGGGAAAGAGAGAGTTAGTCAGGGAGTGAGAGAGTGAGACAGAATTAGTTTGTGTGCAAGAGCGAGAGGGAGAGCCAGAGAGAGAGACAGTTAGTTAGTGTGAGAGAGAAAGAGAGAAAGAGTTAGTTTGTGTGCAAGAGAGAGAGGAAGAGAGAGAGATAGTTTGTTAGTGTGCAAGAGACAGAGGGAGAGAGAGTGAGGGAGAGAGGGAGAGAGAGACTGGGTTTTGTCAAGCACCATAGCCAAATATGGCCCTGCTGGGGTTTCCGTAAAAGCTACCAAGCGGACATGGTGCTTACATAAACCTCGGGGGCCACTGTCTACTTTGTTGCCCAGGCTGCATTCAATTAGCACGGATATGCTACTGTCCCTCAGAAGGACCATGACTCGTCATTGCAAAAGGCATCCTTTCCACGGGGTGAATGAATACTGACTAGTTCACACATTGTCACAATAACTGTGCTTTAAAATAAACAGAATCAACTGCTGTATGGCAAAATTATCGCTCTCTGACAAAGTCAAATCACTGAGCTAACTTATTATGTCAGAGGCATCACTTGGGTCTTATCTATCCAGCTCTATATTTGTATTACTGCTGGCAAAGGGATTTTGTATCTCACATTGATTGTAGGTGACTGCCAACCATCCAATATGTTTCTGTAGGAAAACACAGGCCTGACAGAGAAAAAGAAAGTGAGAGAGACTCTCTGGTCTGCACTGTCTCTGGACTGGGTCCTTCTATTGGATCAAAACAACTGACAATAGCCATCTTCCCTCAGAGGCGGATTAAAAAACAACAACAGAGGAAAGACCTTGAGAAAGGAGTGAAGACCTGTTTGAACAAATGTCACTCTGAAGTCCACTCAAGTGTCTCTCAAAATTAAAACCGTGTCTCACTGGAATGGCTCTTAAAGACTCGCAACTGCACAAGCTGACAAAGCGTTTCACAAGCACACAAGGAGTCTGGATACCTTGGCAAGTGGGACATGTGCGTTCATTCAACTGTAAGTGTACCACTACACGTAACATTCAGTAGAGGCTAATATTTCCTTCACAGTGTTTCCCCAGTCAGAGGATTTGTGCATTGAGGACAGTTATTTATAATTCCATCTGTCTTTCGCTTCAGGTTTCATTTCCCCCAAAACTAAGACAGTATCTGAAGGACTCCAATTATAGGGACAGCGATAGGGCGAGTGCCAGTGGTTGGGGCCAGCTAACTGCTAATTACCAGACAGGAAATTAGCCACGTTGATGTGACGATCCCGGAAGGCAGAAGTGCTGATTAACAGGGCCGTTTGAAGTCCCATGGTCCAATTACAGGAATAGACTGATATGGAAAAAATGTGGCGTGCCCCTGCCCAGTTTGAGCCTTCATGAGAAGGGAGGGTAAACACAGACGGATAGCATCCATTCCAGTTGTGTTTGGGTTGTGTATTGCAGCATAGCCAGAGTGTGTTTCACTGACGTTTTATGAAGGCTAACAAGCTTGTATTTAAAGTAGGTGTAGAACATTCTAGAAATTATCTGTTTAGTCTAATGTGTACACGGTCACCTTTCCCGCTCTTGGCTCTGTCTTTCTTTTTGAATCACCAAAGTGAAAAGTTCCAGTGTACTCATGTCAAATTACTAGCATGAAATGTATTTTATTGTATTTAAATTGTATTAAATGTGTGCAATTCTTTTAACTTCTCCGATCTCAAGTGATTAGTTCCACAGCACAAAGGGAAAAAGATTCTAACATGAAAGATATTTTACAAGATTTAAGGCTTCAATGATACTCACTGAATTTTCTTTGTAAAGTTTTTAGTCACGATGCCTCCCTCATCCTGCTTCTCTTCGTGTTTCCCTGTGAAAGAAGAAACAGTGTAACACAATGCCATAAGAAAGACCTGCCCCTTACTTCAAGGACATCTCCCATGAGGATTGACTACAGAGCAACATAAGTTATTCCCTGAACAGTAGAATCTTTACACACTCAAATTTGATCATAGTGCAACCTCGAAGCTAGCAAGGCAGACAGTGGCTGATATGTGAGTGTGAGGCTTAGCCATGATTCTGGGCACTGGAAAGATCTAGAGTCTGGGCCAATTCTCAAGGTCCTGTTTGGGACTTTACTGGGCAGCTGCATTCAGGCACTAAATGTCAGTGGCGCCACACCCCGGGCCCTGTGCCTCAGCAAGTTATGTGCAATTCTACACCCCCAGTGTGACTTCTTCACCTGTGGAACTTGCTAGAGAGGGGGGAGGACAAAAGGGACAATGACCCCTTGCTCATCCATCCACTCTCCCTTGCTTACCCTCTCTCTTTTCCTAACCCCTCTCTCTCTCTCTCACACTTGGAAAACCCCTTCCCCCAGTAGACTCTGAATATGCACCAAATCTGTTGCAGATCTTTTACAGAGTCACCTGCTATCTCTTACCAATCTCTTCAGGCCCAGATGACAAATTCCATTCCCACTGAGGCCCCATTTTTTATTCCCCCCCTGTAGCGAGATAAACTCCAGTTGAAGTCTTTGCGCAGGCAGTAGCTGAGTCGGCCATGACTGTTCACCCATTTTAAAAGGCCCTACCAGTGCCTCAGCATAACATGCTGAACCTTTCTATACAACATTCCACGGACGGTGTGTGTGTGCGCGTGTGTGTGTGCTGCTGTGCTGAGCCTGCTTTTAGAACAGGGTGACGTGAGCAATCTCTAGGCCTCTTCCGTGACAGAGTGACCCAGCTGGCATACCAGCTATGTGCTTATAAAAAGCCCACCGTCAGGACGGTCCATGTTCCCGACACTAATAGGGTTTCTCAGCACTACAATGCATTTGTCTGCCTCGCTGTCCCTTGTTCCTGAAGCTCTACAGAAGTATCGATTTGATTTCCCATACAGTGGTCCTATTAGGGAGTGTTATAATTACTGTTAGTCATCAGTGAAATGTAAAAACGGGCCTTGACTAATGGTGGTCTACTGGTGGAGTGAGACTGAAGGCACCCAAGCAGGTGTTTGAGAGTGACACATGTTGTGGAAATGTGCAAGTCATAACCCAGGCCTAAAGTCACAAACACTTTGAAACACACACCCACACATACACAAGCACATGTCACGGTAGCATGGGTTCTTAAACTGCTTGCTAGCACACATGCAACCTATTTCCGAGGTTGCGAGTTCGAATCTGGTACGGGAATGGGCTTGGTCTACACAACTTTACCTCACTCGCATGAGCGCACACAAATACACACACACTCGCTCTCTCTCACATAGACACACGCACACACAGAAACCCATATAAAAACGTTCTCAACGTGTACTTTCTCAACGTGTACTTTCAGGATATTTGCGGAGGCTGCTCACCTGACACTTCTACAAAACCGTCTTTAGTTTTGACGTTAAGCTCCTCTGGTTTAAAGCTGTGCACATTCACACACACTTTCCAAGGCTCGTCTGGGTTAGGCGTGGGTGAGCTGCGAGGCTCGCTGTACATCGAGCTGTACACGGTGGGCGATCCCATGGATGTACGGGGGAACCCCGTGCGCAGGCCACCCGTCCATGGTGGGTTAAGTCGGGTGCTCAGCCGTGACCGTGCCCAGCCAGGCCAGTCCATTGAGAGGTCTTCGGGGAAGGGCATTCCAAAGTCTTCATCCATAAAGCGAGATGCCATAGACTGCTCTCTAAAAGGATCTCTCGGTGCCCTTTGCCTGCTTCCCAACGTATAGTAATCCCCATCTCCCATGGTGCGACGCCGTAAAGAATAGGGGAATCTTAACAAAGATTCGGGTTATAAAGAGTAGAAATTAATCCGTTGTCAGCAACTTCAGGAAACTGCGCTAATACCTCTTTTAAAAAAATCAAGCCAGAAAATCGCTCTGCGCTGTATGTTACAGCTCTCAGCAACTTCAAAGAGTTCTCCCACTATGAAATATTTTTTGATGGGAAGACTAACCTTCCGTTTCCGTCTGACCAAAGATAACTGAAATCAGTAAATAGCTAAGCTGTTTTATACATCCGCCCGAGTTCGAGTTCACCCTATGATGCATAGCAAAGTCCAGAAAGTGCCCGACACAACAGCTGACCAAAGACCCTCCCCTTCCAAGTTTGGACATGGTCTTTGTGTCACACAACCAAGCAAAGCTAAATTACACTGCGCACTATCCCCGATGACTCACTCTATTTTTAATAGAAAACAGCACACCACCGCAATACGCGCGTCGGTATTTAACCTAGCTACAGTGATGGGGTCAACATGATGTCAACATTCAGATAAAACAACAGAACTAATTCTATAAGCGCGCAGTGGTAACATGTTTACAACTTAAAATCGACTTCAGTACTGGATTCCCCCAGCGCTCATCCACTGAGGTACCTTAAAATACGCGTGAGGCAAGCACAGAGGCATTCGTGTAGCTGGTATCCCAACTCTAAACAAAAACAAGGAAAAGCCAGTTGAATTGACCTCATGTTGCACAACTTTTATTGGAAATTCCAGATTCACAGACTATAGAGGAAGATTAATGAAATATTACAGAAAAGACATTCAAATGTGCAAAGTCACCAACACAGGGACTGTTTCATTTAATTACATATTTATCGTTTTTAATCCTGTGAAATTTTACTAATACACCAATTACATTACAGAGTGGTAAATTTACTTGACTTTAAAAGGGAATTTCTGTTCCCAAATCAACCCCTATCAAGCTGTCATTCAGGCTAGGGCAATGGTTTTCATACACAAAAACAAAACATTCTGTTCATTGGATGCTAAAAAAGTTTCTCCAAAACTATTTGTGACTGAAAGTGGTTGTTGGATCACTACCCAGTTCCCTCCCTTTAGTTTCCTGTTATGTGAGATGGATTTAACCAATGTTGCCATAAGGAAATCAAACGCTAACATTTTCATGTTTTACAAAGTAAAATCAACACCATGCGAAACAATATCCTTGTGGTTCTAAACTGTTGATCATGAATGCCTCACACACAGCAAATAAAACAGCTCCTCCATATACAGTACTGCGCAAAAGTTTTAGGCACATTTTAAACAATACTGTAAAGCCATGATGCTTCCAAAATAGCATGAATAGTCAAGAATGAAACATACAGAAAGCTGAAATTGATTTTACTATTTTCCCAAATAATATTTTTAAATCTAAATATGAGATTTACTCTGGACACAAATTAGCAATTAACTACCTTGCGAATGCCTAAAACCTTTTGCACAATACTGTATACCCACACTATATACATACTCACACGTACCATAAACTTGGCCTACATTTTTTTAGCTTTGGAATTCCATGGAATAAGTTAAATAATATTCCTTATGTTTATCTCTGTTGTTATCTTAAATACTTTTGTCTGGATCAACATTATACTGTACATACAGTGCATAGAAAACACTTCTATGAACTTCATGCTGTGGGCTGGTTTGCTGTTTAACGCTGGCTTGCTGTTAATTGCCAGAACATAACACAAAATTAATCTCCAGGGAACTTCAGTCTAAGCACAATAAGCGGTGGTCACATTTTTAGAAACGTTGACTGTGCCATCTCGGCTGCTATCCAGATTGACGGATCTGGGCCAGATTGGGGCCACATCTGAGCCAGATCCAGAGCAAAGCAGGCTGCTTCCTGGTTCGGTGAAGCCACATCAGTCATGTTGTAGTTTGGGATTTTGGGCTAGTAGTTTATTATTGTGTTCCTCTAACAATAGTTGAGCCTACATTTTTGTAAGGCAACTTATGTAGAAAAATATAAAGGCTATGGATTTTGGACATTACTTTTGGTATGTGAAAATTGATTGTATTGAAAATGTGCTCTTCTATAACATAATTACTGTTTTTACAATGTTCAAGTTTACACATAATTACACGTAATGGTTCAGAAAAAAACAAAGTTGTTACATGCATTACATTGGGTAGAACAAGTGTCAGTTCATAAATATTACAAGCTTGAATTAACCTCAATGAATTTCTGAACCATACCAAATGACTAATAGTGGATCACTTTAATCAACATGTGAAATCAGGTATAAATAACAGAAAAGAGTTATGTCAGATGAAACCTAAAAATAACGTACTTTATAGATTAAATAAGTGAATGCATAATGTATGTGAAGATCAAACAGTATGTCAAATGTAATATGCAATTGTCAATGTACACCTTATACTATATCAGTTGACCACATAAATAGCATAGATAAAACTTAAATAAATAGTATGATACAGGTAAAAAGATTCGACATTGGGATTCAAATGACACCGGCTTGAAAATAAATACCACTCATGGAAAAGTGGCACACTGAAAAATATAAATACTCAGCATGTTTCACTAAATAATACAAAATATTCTGAATGTTATGCACTGGTTTATCTAAAGAGTGAGCCTGCACAAATCCAGAGTAGAGGCTAACTGAAAATGGCACATGCAACATGTAAAGTGCTTTTGTCATTTTGTATATTGAGCCGTCACCAGAGTGTCACGGTAGATTCCCTTGCAGTGTTACTGGGTCTCGTCGGACATTAAACATAATTTGATCTGCCAACCAGTGAGAAAATCCACATTCATACTCTGTAGTTTCTGTGCATTGCACACGATTTCGTGATGATGACTGACGTATTAAAACACATTAAGACTCTTCAGTGGTAGTTTTACAACTTTGATATTTGGATAACCTTAGCAGACAGAGAGTAACTGTGATCTGAATGAGGGACAGATGAATCCAGATGCAGTAAAGAGTGTACCACGATGCTACTAGGGTAACTGGGAGAACAAGACATGTTGGTCGGAAAATATTCACCAATTAAAATTCCATCTCTGTGGTTTTTCAAAGCTACTGATCTAACACAGGACTTACTAGTGTTGCCAGCTAAAACGAATGACCCAGAGGACATATCTACGGTTATATGCAAATAACGATCGTTTATCTATAATGATCAGATGAAATATTTAATTTGTTGAAAAACCAGCGCTAAAGTGGCTCTCTTGAGGTTTGTCAAACAGCTCACAGAACCATCTCAAAACAGTGCCTCTCTAATCTCCACAAAATCCAAAGACAGAGAAATCTCTCCAAAGACATTAATCACACACACACACACACAGCAATGAAACGCTGGCTTGGTTCTGACCCGGATTTGGCCCACATCTGGCACGGTTTCAGAACTGGTTGGTGTCTAAAGAGGCCCACCGGGTTTGGGTCTCCATGGGGAGTTTGCATTAGTATGCAGTGTAATCAATCTACCGTGTCACGAACAGATGGGCTCACACTGGGATTCCATCAGCGTGTACATTTTTTCCTTTTTTTTTCTCTTCGTTGTGGGCTATCAGCAATATCATATCTGATGACATTTGAATTGTTGTGCTCTTGTGTGGGAGATGCATACACCTGGCATTTGATCTGTGGGTGGATATCTGCATGTTTACCCTCATGGTTGACAGACTGTTCATTTTTCAAAGTCGCCTTGACATATACGTCAAGAAGCCAAAACCAGAACCAGTACCATGACAGAAAACCCCAGGTGTTCTCAAGTGCTTTTGACACTATCCCTGAAAATGAAGGTTATAGAAAAATATATAAAAAAAAAAAAATCACAATACGCTCAAAATTGCAATCTTGAAAATTCTGTTCTGAAAAGAAAAGACAAAGCTGTTTGGGTGTTCCCAAAGAAGAAGCAGCAAATTGTAAATTGATCTGACAAACCATCTCTGTCTGTTTTTCTGACACTCTTGATACATAAGCAATTGTGCATTTGGCATTGAAACACAGTCAATAAATAAATAATGAAATAAATAAGTAAACAAATTAATAAATAATAAGTAGAACAGCACACCATGAAAAAGTCTTTCTAATATCACTAATAAAACGCTGTTTTCAGTCGTCTGGTTTGCAACAGTACAGCAAGCTGCTGTGGGTTCTAGCGACGACTCCTGCTGTGAGTTCTAGCGACGACCCCTGTTGTAGCTCCCTAGCGAGTCGTAGCTCCTGCTTCGGCTGCGGGTCCGACTCCGAGTACGGCTCCGACTTCTACTGCCACGCATGGAGTCCCATGAAGAGCTACGTCTGTAGCTACGGTAACTGGAGTAACTGCAGCTGTGGCTCCGACTCCGACTCCGACTCCGACTCCGACTCCGACTCCGACTCCGACTCCGACTCCGACTCCGACTCCGACTCCGACTCCGACTCCAACTCCGCCTCCTGCTCCGGCTGCGGCTACAGCTGTGACTGTGACTTCGACTCCGGCTCCTGCTGGCGTTGCGAATGATGCCGAAGAAGCTGGTCAAGGAGGACACGCTGGTGGAGCGACTGCAGGATGACAGGCTAGGCCGGAAGTAGGGAATGGGCCTCTTCCTGGCACTGGCAGAGGTGAGAATGGAATACAGAGAGATCAGTCAGTGATTGATAAGGACTTTTTCGTGGTGGCACCAAAGGGTTAAGCAGTGTTCATGTCATATTCTCAATTGAATGATCAAACAGGGCTGCATTTTCTGTAGACTTTGTTAGAGTCTGAAGCTGAAGAAAACTCACCTGGTGATTCTCCGAGCTTCAAGATGACTGGGTGAATCTCTCCTCCTCTTCCGCATGGGGGAGTAGGACTTCCTCCTACGCCTCCTCTTGCCATGCTTACACCGTTTCTCACTGGGACTGCGGTCCTTACTCCGTTCCTGATCCCTTTTGAGCAAGGAGAAGAATAGCATGCTGTGACACACTGTAGGGATCACAGAACATCTTATGCGATACATTTGTGATAACACTTAACAGTGAGGTTACCATACCATACCACACCATCTTACCATACCACGATTATCAAAATGAAGACATTCAATGCCAACAAATTTAATACCTTACTTTATAATGCCGTTTGGTGTAAACTTTGACTACAAGCACGGCATACAAAATTAAACATTGATAAACTCCAATTTATTGTAAAACATTATATATAAAAACAAAATTCCAGAGATGCCTGACAAGCTAAACTGTTTTGTAATACGTATTACTGGTAGTTCAGTGTGCATCAAGTAATGAGTACCAGTAGTATCTGGTGTCATTAGGTGCTTGAGATAGTGAGTCATCGGTAAGACTAGCTGTGGTCACCTGCTGGGGGAGTATTTGGAGAGTCTGTCACTGAACACACTCCCCTCCCTGGAGTCCACAGAGTAACCCGACGACCGGGAGTATGACCTTGCGACAAATAGTCAACATTATGATTAAGAGTGTGATAGTATCAAAGTAGCAGGCTGTCAAATTTACACTTGTACAGTAACATGATGCAATAACATAGTTCAACAATTACAACAGTAAACACACTCAGCTCTCTGAAATGAGAATATAACATGATTATTATACATTATGTTATTATATAATTGCTACAATAATACTTTATAATCATAATTAGACTTAGAAATTGGTTTATTGTCAAGCAGGTCACTCAAAGACATGTTAAATATACAGAAGAGGACGTACAATTTACCACAAAACATGATATAAATGGTATAATATTTGATAAATAGATAAATAACACAGTATAATATTTAGTGCTTAAGAAAAGACGACTTACCTCCTCCCAGAGGATCTGGATAGACTTCTGGAGTGGTAGGAGCCTGAGAAGCGGGAGCTGGCCGAAGAAGGGGATCTGCTGGCACTGCTGAGGGACCTGGTTCTGTGGTGCTCTCTCAGAGGGGTCAGACTGCTGCTGAACACCCGCTGGGCTTCCTTCCATACGGCAGATCTCTCCTCTCTGTGAACATGGTCATGGAATGACTGATATGGGGCATCTGACTGAGACAACCTTCAATACAACACAAAATAAGAGAATACAAAAGACTACAATACAGCACTACTACCCAAAAAGAAGGCCCTTGAGCTGTAAGCCCTCTGATTAAGACAGCCTGATTTCAGACAAGGCCAGGAATAAGGGGCAAACACATAGAGATAGATGAGATATAAGGCAAGAGCTCTGTGAGGGATGTGTTGCTCAGCTCACTTCTTCGTGTTGCAGAGGGAGGAGGACGTGCTCTTGGCCAGCTTGCACAGCGAGACGTAGCTGGTCACCGAGTTCCCCGAGTCGGACGCGCTGTCCCCATCTACGCGCCCCAGGACTGACTGGACCCTGCAGACGTTTGACCTCGAGACGCCCGTTTTAGACGACGGCGGCGAGGAAGTGTCATTGCCCGAATCGTAATCCTGCGGCATTTTGTTCTGATTGGGCAGCGTGTTGTGGAGGACGCTCCCATCATGCACAACCTCACCTCCAGGCTTTGACCGCGAAATCTGCAATCAGACAACAATGGAGGTTTACTTAAGGAAACATCAGCGACAGGTTTAGGCAGTTACCTGCATGATTCACTGTGAGTAGTCTACCAAAGGAACGTATTTCCCTACAAAACACAGAGAAAAAAATATTTCTTTTCGGGGACAGAGAACTTAAGAGAGATAAAAAAAAAAAACTTCATGCAAATTTTGTCACATGCGAATAAACTGGGAAAATATCATGAAATAAATAATCCTACAGAAAGAGAAGATTCAAACTTAGAATATTAGAACATAACCATAATTACTAAAAGAAACTACAGAAGAAATAAACAAGAGAACATGAAAAGAAAGTGTGTAAACAATAAACTGCTTTATGTTGAAAGAAAGGAAACCCCCAAATAAAGACAAAGGCCCATTAAAGTCTCCTTTTTTAAAGAACATTGACCAAACATCACAAAATGGGTATGTGTCCAAATGAAAAGGATTGTAGACAAAGAGAAATATCTTCACTCTAACTAAGGAAGCCTTCAGAGAGAAAGAAACATAAAAACGACATTTTGAGCTTTTTTTCCCCTGCAAGAAGAGCTTAAGTATCCTCCAGCGACCTTTAGTAAACCCCTAAGTCTGCGGAGGGCATCGACTTACCAATCAAGATTTCCTCCTTAAGTAGGTAAGGTGTAAGAAAAAAGGAAGAGCGGGCAACATAAGTGATTGATCAGACGTGTAAGTTACAAGAAAAAGACAATAACCCTCTCTTCAAACCCAGAGCCACACCGCCCAGCTTTGGCGTCTTTATTTCCTTTTTATTACTTCTGACTGTATGAAAATGACTTTTGTAGTGAACTAAAGACTTTAAATGAATGCCACTGGTACAAATAACACTATTTTAAAAAATATAATAGTATTGTTTTATATATTAACATGTCCAAATGTTCCAAAACCTAATGTGTACACAGCTGATTCAATATGTGAGAAGAAAAAAAAACTTTATAGACTGTTTTGTATTTTGATCAAACTTTTGGCTTTGACTATTTGAATAATTTCTCTTATGAACTGGGATGTAGGATCCGTGTAACTAGCTGGTTTTGTCAAGAAGTATTACTTACATGTTCAAATGATCCCATATTCCCTTCACATCAGTGTCAAGTCTACTTGAAAACGTATAGTACTTCTTGACGTATGTTTACTATGTGTGTGTGTGATTACTAAAATAAGTACCATTGTATTGTGATAACTACAATAATTACTACTTAAGATAATTGGTGGTCAGTATTGGGGTGGGGGGGGACCAAACTACTAAACACAAAATATTTTGTATCCATTGAAGTTCCATACCCACCTATTTCTCTTTGTAGATCTTTGTTGACAAATATAACTTGGAACATTTACTGGTAAACTTAATCTAAACATGGACATGCATTTATTAATGAGCTGTACTCATCTGACAAATGCCCCATGGATCTCACATTATCCATTTCAAATTCTTTGCATGACTCAACTGTACCAAAAGACGCAGTCATCCAATTTCATCTGGATTAAGTAATGTAATAATGCAATGTTTAATACTGCCACAATTGAAGGCATTTAAGGTTTCAGGTTCTAAGTGTCCAGAGAATTTGCTAGACGAGGCATTGAATTAATCTCGAAAATCCAAATTATAACAATAAATATCCCTTCCATTTTACCACCAGATGGGATTACGGGAGAATGCTGACAGCTAATTTTTTTGAGAGCTGGTATGCAAGAAATGCTTCAAAGAACAGTTTGTTGCATTTCAATTACCAACTGTAGGTCCTGATTAAAAACATCTGAGAATGTAATTAGCATACTTTAATGATTGCTTGAAAGAACTTAAACGTATTTCATGCTTCAGCAAGCACAAAACAATGACTTAACAGAAAAACAGTTTCAACTGAGGAGCAACAAAATGAACAGCAGAAATGGCCACACCATATAAAATGGTTAAAAATTAACTTCTGTTCACTTAATTTCTCTCTCTCGTCAGTCTATTTCTCTAATTGCTCTCTCTCTCTCTCTCTCTCTCTCTCTTTCTCTTTCTCTCTGTGGGTGCAATACACTTGAGATGCACTTGTGCAAAAGGTTGTTAAAAATGTAGCTTGGAATGCCATTCTTTTTGAACTACAGCGTCTTGTAGGTGATTGGCCTACTACTGAATCTGGATGCATTTGGACCTCTAAAGCCTTTTCAGGTTAGTGTCACTTGGTGTCAAAGTCAACCCCTCTCTCTCTCTCTCTCTCTCTCTCTCTCTCTCTCTCTCTCTCTCTCTCTTTCTCTTCCTCTTTCTTGCTTTCTCTCTCCGGGCTGTTGACCAGTGCTTCAGAGGTGAGGCATTTGAATGGCATTCAGTGACACTTACGGTGCTGTCTGAGGTACTGCAGCTGAAATGAGGGGATGTTTTACTGGCTAACTGGACTGCTGTCCCCCAGTCTAAAGCTCTTTGGTTGGCGTCCAGATGGCGGCTGTCCCCCAGGCCGGCTGGATTCGGCTGGAATGGATCTGATGCGTGGAGATGATGCCTGGAGACACAGTGAGAGGACGGTTGGGTTAGTGGCTGAGTGTTACCCATCATGCAGTAGTTTTTTTTTAAGGGACAGTATATTACTATTGACATTTTAATTTGTTTGTGATATTTTTTGTTTTGCAATTGTCTGTGCAATCAAAGATTTAAGCAAGTTATTTCCCTGAAAAGCTAAAAGAGGATTTCCCCTGAATCACTGGTTATGTAAGTCTGACACAATTGTTTTCTTGACGAAAGCTGCATAAATTGTTTCATCAACGTGTCACAATTTCAGTTGTGACAAATGCCAACACATCAATGTGCTGAATCCCTCGTACATAATTTGAAAATGGTTTAGAATGCCCCTGAATCACACAAATGCAGTCATTCCCCAAAGACTGAGGTCAAACCATGTGTAACCAAAATACCAAATTTACCCTGTATACATATATATAGTATAGCTTAGACTATATGGTATTCTGTGTTGATATGTAGGACAATGACACAGACAAAAATGCTTTAACTTATTTTCCCCATAGCTAAAATGAAATATCATAGAATGAAATATTACACAGTATGGTACATAATAATATGTAAAATATACATGTATGATATATTTTGTGTTATTTGAATCCTGGATCACGATGGAAGAGAAAGCCCACAGCAGAAATGAAGTGTCATGAAGCGTGATATTATATATTGTAACATGTAAGGGATAATATATAATCTGTCAGTCAGTATCGGAAAATAAATCCAGACAGGACGAACAGGAGCCTGACATGCAGCAGAGGATAATACGGTTACTTGCCAAAATTATAAAAGACATTTCTCCAAAATATCTCTTTGTTAGTAATTTTGTTGCCATTTTCCTGGCTTCCGCTGGGGAAAAAACTATTTTTCACGCAAATAGTTCTTAACAACATAATAGAGTGTAGCAATGTGTAAATTAGAACAAATCCCGTCGCCAATGGCAGCAGTCATTACATTTTGCTGATATTTTTAAAATATCAGATCTCCAAACATTGGAATGGCCCATTCAATTCAAAAGGAACTTTTTGCAACATTCTGAAGAGCTGAATAATAAATGATAATAAATAATAATATTGATGATGATATATATAATATTTTATATTATGACTCCAGGATCAGGGCGGGAGAGAAAAGGAGGAATCTAGAGGCCATGGCGCCGGTTGGCACAGAGTGAAATCACACCTGGCCCAACCTTCAGAGCGCTGTAGAGCGGGGTAGGAGGTGTCAAAACAGAGGGCCTTATCCAGCATCTTGAAGGGACAAGGGGGGAGAGACGGCCAAACCCATCCATCCACCTGCCCCGGGACATGGGAGAGTGTTCAAACACCCTCCCTGCCAAGCCTGGGTGAAGCAAGAAATCAAGCTTCATCGAAGGTCTGCCAGGGCCTGTGGCACCATTCTGGCACGAGAGCGAGCACACAGTCTTTACCAGCACTCAGTGGCAGAGAAAACAAGATCCAAGGTCTGCCTGAGCAACAAGTCTATCTCAAGACATCGATGCCACAGCTCCCCTTCACCCCCCCCCCAAAAAAATACACTAGCTTCCCCCAAACACAGAGAGATTGCACTCCACGCCGAGGGAACGCAGCGATCATGCGATGGTGGAAAAAGGGCCATTTAATTTGCAATTGTTTGCTGGGGGGTATCAACCCTGAGAATTGGAGATGAAAAGTTGTCCCGCCACAATGGGCTCTCGTTTCGACCTGAGATGCCGTTCAGCATTTCCTCTCTGTAATGATTTCCTCTGTCACATAATCCTGGGAACATCAGCTCATAATGGAGGATTCTAAGGCAATCATCTCTGGCTTAAATTATTTCAATTCGAAGCATGAGTAGCCACTCCTTCTGTGCTAAAAAAGATGATCTCTGAACGAATGAATGAATGAATGAATGAATGAATGAATGAATGAAGGAATGAATAAATGAATGAAAGAATGGATGAATTGATGAATGAATGTTCCCAGTGTCATGCCACACTTGGTTACTGTCATAACATCTCTCATAATGTCAGATACCATACCAGCCTAAGGTGATGCTGTCAGTTGCATGACAATGGCTGTGTATGGAATTAGCATGATTACAGGTCTTACTGCAAGAAAGAGATTTAAAGTGTGGGGGTTCCTAAAATCTCCCTTGCACTGGTCCCCAATACTGTAGCCATGTTGCTGTGGCGTTGGTTGCTACAGTGTCATTGTTATTCAGGTCTCACTAATCTTGGGTCCTGGTCTGGCTTGTACTGTGAGGCACTGATGAACCAGCCTCCCCACCCTCCACAATCACAGTCACAGAGGAGGAGGGCGAGGAGGCCCACATTCATCTGGGCTCTGTGTATGTGTGTGTGTGAGTGTGTGTGTGTGTGTGAGTGAGTGAGTGAGTGAGTGAGTGAGTGAGTGAGTGAGTGAGTGAGTGAGTGAGTGAGTGAGTGAGTGAGTGAGTGAGTGAGTGAGTGAGTGAGTGAGTGAGTGAGTGAGTGAGTGAGTGTGTGTGTGTGTGTGTGTGTGTGTGTGTGTGTGAGTGTGTGTGTGTGTGTGTGTGTGTGTGTGTGTGTGTGTGTATGTGTGTGTGTGTGTGTGTGTGTCACTCATCTCCATCTTCCTATTTCTGATCTTTATCACTCCCTGTGGCTGCATTTCTTGCTGCTCTGTCCCTCTTCCTATAGGTCATATCCCCCTTCCTATTTACGGTCTTTGGCACTCCATCTCTGTGAGTCTTTCCTCTCTTTCTACCTCTCCTTTTTCTCATCTCTCTTTCTGTCTCTCTACCATTCTTTCTGTATCACTCTCTTTACTTGCCCTTTTCTTTTGACCCCTCCCTATCCCTCCACCTCTCCATCTTCCCTTGATCCCTCTACCTTAATATCTCTCTCTCTCCCACACCATTACTCTCTCTCTCTGCCCCTTCTCTCCCTATCCCTATCTCTCTCCCTCTCCATCTCTCTCCCTCCCTGCATCCTTATCTCTCTCTCTCTTCACTCCATCTCTCTCCCTCTACATCTCCCTTCCTCTCTCCCTCTCCATCTCTCTCTCTCTCTCCATCTCCCTCTACCTCTCTCTCACCTGCTGTCAGAGCTGGATATATTCCAGGTGGACCCCTCTGCTCCTGACCTTGCGTGACGTCGTCTCCGATGGGTATGGCTCCGTGACCTGCACAGCAAGTGCCGGAGGAAGGAAGAGAGAGAAAAAAAACACACAACTTCACCCCAAAATCAAATAAACAGTGAACATAGTAAAGAGACACACAACTGATGCTATGGAAAGCAATTCTAATCATTGTCTGGCCAGCCTTTCATTATGGTGTTTCCTTCAGTGACATACAGAAAAACTCAACAGCACTGATCACAGTATTCAGTATTCAAGTGCCGGCGGATACATTTCGAAATATGAAATGTGTAGAAAGAGCCACTTGAATTTAAAATTCTGGAGCACAGGGAATGTTTACATAACTAAAACACAGTTCACCTTGATAACGTTTTCAGTGGCATTTCCACCGACCGAGACAGAAATAGAGACAGCCAAAGGCCAGGGCGGGAGAGGCCGAGAGCCTGGCATTTGATAGAGAATGCACGCACACACATGCACACACACATGCACACACAAAGGCGAGCGCACACACACACGCACATGCACACACACAGACACAGACACATGTACACTCACACACGCACACACCCACACACACACCCAAAGCTCCTGAAAGTGTGCTGGGTGAGGAGCACTGTGGATCACCTCAGCAGAGCTATATGTGTATCCTGCTCAAGGCATGAAATTGGTTTATGTTTCTCACTCACTTTCTTTCTCACGCTCACTCTTTCTCACACACATCCTCACGCATACACATTCATTCACGCACACACACACACACACACACACACACAACACACACACACACACACACACACACACACACACACACACACACACACACAATTGACACACACACACTTGACAAACACACACACTTTCACTGACACTGGTGCACACTCCTATCTCGTGGTTCAGTGGCACACACACACACACAAAAACGAGAGAGAAATCTGCTGTCTTCCAACCCCTAGTGTTATCTGAAGAATTCCATTCTACACCAGAAGCACTAGGCAGAAAGGCTCCAAAGAGTGTGTGAGAGAGAACTTATATATGTATTGTTTATGTAATAATTTTTATATATCCAAACCAAATGCTTTGGCAATACTTTACAACGCTATGGTCATGCCAATAAAGCTCCTTTTGAATTGAATTTGAATTTGAGAAAGAGAGAGGGAGAGAGAGAGAGAGAGAGAGAGAGAGAGAGAGAGAGAGAGAGAGAGAGAGAGTGAGAGAGAGAGAGAGAGAGAAAGAGAGGGGGAGAGACAGAGAGAAAGAAAGAGGGAGAGAGAGAGAGAGGGAGAGAGAGAGAGAGTGAGTGAGAGGGAGAGGGAGAGAGACAGAGAGAAAGAAAGAGGGAGAGAGACAGAGAGAAAGAAAGAGGGAGAAAGAGGGAGAGAGAGAGAGAGACAGAGAGAAAGAAAGAGGGAGAGAGAGAGAGAGTGAGAGAGAGAGACAGAGAGAAAGAAAGAGGGAGAGAGAGAGAGTGAGAGAGAGAGACAGAGAGAAAGAAAGAGGGAGAGAGAGAGAAAGAGGGAGAGAGAGAGAGAGAGTGAGAGAGAGAGACAGAGAGAATGAAAGAGGGAGAGAGAGAGAAAGAGAGTGAGAGAGAGAGAGAGACAGAGAGAAAGAAAGAGGGAGAGAGAGAGAGAAAGAGGGAGAGAGAGACAGAGAAAGAAAGAGGGAGAGAGAGAGAGAAAGAGGGAGAGAGAGAGGGAGGGAGCTCTATGTGTCCTTATACTGCAGCTCTAATCTTGCCAAAGAGTGTGTAGTAGGCAGACAGTAGTGAGTGGGGCCAGCAGAGAGAGAGAGAGTGTGTATCTTGCCAAAGAGTGTGTAGTAGGCAGACAGTAGTGAGTGGGGCCAGCAGAGAGAGACAGTGTGTATCTTGCCAAAGAGTGTGTAGTAGGCAGACAGTAGTGAGTGGGGCCAGCAGAGAGAGACAGTGTGTATCTTGCCAAAGAGTGTGTAGTAGGCAGGCAGTAGTGAGTGGGGCCAGCAGAGAGAGACAGTGTGTATCTTGCCAAAGAGTGTGTAGTAGGCAGACAGTAGTGAGTGGGGCCAGCAGAGAGAGACAGTGTGTATCTTGCCAAAGAGTGTGTAGTAGGCAGACAGTAGTGAGTGGGGCCAGCAGAGAGAGACAGTGTGTATCTTGCCAAAGAGTGTGTAGTAGGCAGACAGTAGTGAGTGGGGCCAGCAGAGAGAGAGTGTGTGTCACAGTGCAGCTGGGGCAGGGGAGCATTGGGGGACAAATGCAGTGTTTGACTTTATATTACATAGCCTAGACACCGTTACGGTATATTAACATCATTGAACACTGTGGTTTATACGAAGGATTAAAGAGAAACAGCACACTGATACTGTGTGCTTGCATATAATAAGGTCAGATTGAGATGATGAGGGCTAGGGCCAGGGTTATGTGAGTACCGAGGTCCTCTTTCACATGTGTAATTCATGTTACATGGTTTGGTTAAAACACACCAAGGTCTGTGTAACAGTGTTAAGAACTTCTTACAGTGTTACAGTGTTAAGAACTTGTAACAGTGTAATAGTGTTAAGAACTTGTAAAGGTGTCACAGTGTTAAGAACTTGTAACAGTGTAAAAGCGTTAAGAACCTGTAACAGTGTAAAAGTGTTAAGACCATGAGGAAGGAGAGCTCTTTTAATTTGAACAAACTGATGTTCTGTGCGTGTGATCTTGCTTGGGTTTGAGGAACCTGTCATCACCAACCTTTTTTTGTGCTTCCTGTCCTCCTTCCTCTTATGTTTGGGGGTTGAGGAGCTGAAAAATCAACATACATTTAAAATTAATATTTTACTGTCATAGTTAGAGCGTTCCATAATGATTAGAATTTATACATTTAGTATATATTAAATAATAAATAAAACATTTATACAGTGAAAAATAGTTTGAAAAACATACCTGTGCTTTCTTTTTTTCGATGCAGTTCTAGGAGTTGAAAAAAAAAGACATGAATGAGCCCATCATTTTTAACACACTGCAATATTCCACGTGAAAATCCTCCTCTCCATCATGTCCATAAGCCTTCACATCTCTACAGACCTAATGATACATACCTGTGCTGCTTTCTCTTCCTTGAGCTCTTCTTCTTCTTCTTCTTCCTCCTCACTGGCGAGGGGCTGCACGACGGAGCCCTGCGGACAAAGAATGCGCTCTTACTAACCGACCCTTTGCTCTCAAACGTGTCTTTGCGATTCCACTACGGAGGTGGCCTCTGAATGTTGTGCCATTAGATTTGGAAATGAAATTCAAAAGGCTCCGACAGCGGTTGACCGCACACAGTGACCTCGGGGAACATCCATTCATCTCCTCAACTGACCTCTCCCTCTTCCGCTTGCGTTCCGACTTCTTCTTCTTTTTCTTTCTCTTAGGCCGGGGTGAAATATCACCATCAAAAGACACACTGTGAGTGAGAGAAGAAAAAAAAGGAGGCAAAATTATTGTGTGGTGGAAATCTTTTCAAGGATGCAGTGGCTTGTGTGTCTCAATGCAAACGCTGTTGGGTGCTGTTCACATGAAAATATCTAACAGACTTCAGGAGAGGTTACTTTTGAATGTAAAAAAATGTATCCTCATTAATTGAAATACGTAGCTCCAGAGGTTTTCATCAATACGGGCACTTTTCGTCCTTTTTACTATACAGTACAGCATAAACCCTACACAGACCTAATTGTAGACGTGAAACTATGCTACAAGATATATTGTGTAATGAACCCCAAACAGAAGTGATTAATGAGGGGTTTTACGATACATTAGATGTTAACGGTTTGGTCTCAAAATCATCAAGTTCCTTGTGATTACAGAGGAGAAAAGTAAAGGACTAACGCAGATCCACTCCCTGTGTAATATTCCAAAAAGGACAGATAATATTGACACATGGATTCAACAGCAATCACAAAAAGGCTTGAGAATTAGGGAAACATGAACATTTTTAATTATTGTTAATCCAACATGTCAAGCCTTCATGTCAACAAAAGACGTTATTTTGTTACTGGAAAAATAATCTGGAATTAATCTGAAAGATTAAATCATCATCCTGACTCTCTGTAACACTGTCCCCTTATTCAGAAAAAAATGCTACCGGTACAAAGAACTAGTAGGCCTACTCCAGAAAGGTTGATAGCTACTCAACATTGATAGCATTATTTACAGGCGGTTCTGCATTTTGGTTCATCCTTGACTTGTGTACTGTATGTGCTGTAAGCCCGCTCCAGCCTGATGAGCTGCCCTGAGCTTTTGATGCTGATAGGATGACCACATTCTCAAGATGCTTTTGTCAATGTGCAATACGGCTCTCTCGCCTTTCCAAGCCTTAATAAATTGGCCTTTTCAGGTAGAAAGAGAGCGAGTGAGAGAGTGAGAGAGTGGAGAAGAGAGGCAGAAAGATAGAGACAGAAAGAGAGAGAGAGAGAGCGAGAGAGAGAGAGAGAGAGACAGAGAGAGAGAGAGAGAGAGATTTAGAGGGGAGGAGGGAGGTGGAACAATTCAATAAATCATTTCGATGGCATTGTTGGCACAATAATGAGGTCAAAAATGAGCATTATTGCTAAACCTGGAGAGGGTGTTTCGAGCAGATTAAATGAGAGGGCTCCTGTGAGGTAGGCATCGGCCCGTGTCCTCTGCAATGAGACAGAGACAACGTAAATATGCTTCCAAAAGCTGTCAGCACCACAGACCATGAGCTCAGCCTGTAGGTGCCCTATGATTCAGGGGGTATATAGAGAATGTATGTAGTGCATGTGAAAAGGATCATATATAGCATGAAACTATATTATAAATGTGACTCTAGAGAATGTGACTACTATTGATACAATTTAAATGCTATGTTAATTATGTAATTGTAAATGTGTGTATGTATGTGTGTGAGCCTGAGGTGGTAAGAGGCGCCTCAGAGAGTGTGTGTGTGTGTGTGTGAGTGTGGTGTGTGTATGTGTGTGTGTGTTTGTGTGTGTTTGTGTGAGAGAGTGCGTGTGTGTGTGTGTGTGTGTGTGTGTGTGTGTGAGAGTGCGTGTGTGAGAGTGTGTGTGTGTGTGTGTGTGTGTGTGTGTGTGTGTGTGTGTGTGTGTGTGTGTGTGTGTGTGTGGTTGTGTGTGGTTGTGTGTGTGTGGGGTTGTGTGGATACTGTATGAGGAATTCACGGGCATCCTATAATGACTTTGTGTAAAGGAGAGATAGTGAGGGCAATTTGACCTTCAAAAACTATCAAGGGGAATGTTATTGTGGAATTGATTTATTACTACCTGAGGTGCTTTTTAATGCTCCAAGACATTTTATCAGCTCACATCAGGGCATCGCATCAGAGTGAATGAGGGGTTGTCAAGCCGGAGAAACATTTCACAGTGCTGGTTTGATCTGCTTCTGATTTGAAAGGCTTGTGTTGATTAAAAGGTGAACATTTTGAAGAATTTAAAATGTGAACATGATAAAGAATTTAAAATGCTTTGGGTTTTTTTTTTCAGCAATTTCATCTGCCTGTTTAAACACAGAAATATAAATAAAAATGTAACTGAAGAGAACGGTTATAATAGATAATAAAACTTTATATTATATTAACTTTATATTTATTTACTGCTTTTATGATTAATAGGAAACCTGCACTGGTTTCAAAGGTTTTATTATCTATGCCAGCACTGACAGACTGGCCACTGAAACACAGCACACACATTCCATAGTCTTTTGCAGGTATGTGTTTCCACTTTATGAGAGTGTCATGGTAACCAGCGAGTACAGTACTGCACAGTGAGAAACCTCACTCCCAGACTCCTTAATTACTCATGGGTTTTAGCCTCCTTGCTAGAACACCCACCTCCCACATCTGTGAGTGCAGGTTCAAGTCCAGTAAGCTCCTGAGGTTTTCATCAATATGAGCACCTTTCATCCTTTTTACTATACATCATAAACCCTACACAGACTTAATTGTAGACATGAAACTATGCTACGAGATATTTTTGTAATGAACCCCGAAACAGAAGTGATTTTACGGGTTTTACGATACATCAGATGTCGATGGTTTGTCTCAAAATCATCAAGTTATTTCCTTGTTATTACAGAAGAGAAAAGTCAAGGACTAGAACAGATCCACTCCGTGTGTCATATTCCAAAAAGGACAGATAATATTGACACATGGATTCAACAGCAATCACAGAAAGGCTTGAGAATTAGTGAAACATGAAGGTCATTTTTAATTATTGTTAATCCAACATGAAGGTCATTTAGACCAAGTAACAATACTTACAGGGTCTGTGGTTTACACAGCACTGACACACGTAAAGATACTCAGGTCTTCTCATATTAGCATTCGTTGTTAAAGGCAACTAATGCTAATCCTGATTCTGACCTTAAACATTAAGTACATCTTGTGATGATATATACTTGTTCAAGAAGTTCAGTGTGCATATTCACATTCATTAAGTACTGGGCACCTAGCGCCTGAGGACACTTGATGTAAAGTCTGATCAGAAAATGAGACGGTAAGATGGCTATAAAACCTTAATGTTGCTTCGCACCGTTAGTCAGGTCTCACCCCTCTGGCCCTGCGAAAGTCATGTAAAATTAACTTGGTGTATTTGTGCGGCCGTTTAAAAGGAATCGCAGTTTCTATGTTCCTTTGTTCCATGCCTATATTATGAAAGGTTTAATCGTCCGTGCTATTTAATTCATGCCATTTCATGCATCTCTGCTTTATGATCTGTCAAATAGTCCGGCAGTAAATGCCAGCTCTGGGCCAGGCCTGACCCGGATGTGCCCCGGAGTCTCGTCGCTGTGCGGACGTCTCAGGGGCCAATTGGGTGTGACATCTCCGCACCTTCCGCAGATTTTTAGATGGGCTGCCCTGATGAGCCGCATATGACCATAATTACAGGGTAGCAATAAAAATCACCCAATCAGATTTGATTAGCCCAAGACAGGAGCAGGAGCACTGTGGTCGAGCTCTGCACGTTTGTGTGACTGAATGAAGGACTTATGCATATGATAAAAAGGACATGTTTGGCCTATAGAGGCTTTAGAGGTAAAGGAAGTTTTCTGTATTTCCTTTTCTTGAGATACAAAGTTACACTTAATTAACTATGTGGACATCATATTGACATCACTGTTTTGTCTGTTTTTCCCGGAGAGCAGTACAATATAACCTCTAATGCATTGTCAGAGGATGTACCCATAAGAAGCACTAGTGTGTGTCCAGGAATGTAAGTGTAAGTTTAAGTGTGTGTGCAAATTTAAATAAAACACAGAGGTCAGACACGCGATTGCCCTCTCGTTCACTGCAATTTAGTGTGTCTCCACCAGGCTAATTGAGTTTTTCCTCAGCAGTTTGTGGGCTGAATGCGGAGGGGATTTATAATCTGCACAAAGGAGCACAGCATCTGACAGAGAAAATGTTGCTGTGGATCAAACTCGCCCTTTCATCTCTCTAATCCTCTCAAATTCGCCAGCCATCTGACTTGTGATGTTTTTCAGGATAACCTTCACATTAAGTCTCAAAGGCCATCAGTGTTGTGCTGTGAGTTTTTCCTCTTTTTTTTGCTTTGCCAAACAGATTAAAAGAGAGGTGCTGATCGATTTCCGCTCAACGGCACTACAAGTGTGAGTTAAATATGACAATGCGATGGTCTTGTTGCGTCTGTTCTTTAGGCAAGGGAGGAAGGGAGACGACAGCTTTTGAACATAGATGTATGGCTGCGTACAAAATTGAGAGCTCTTTTTCCAGGCCTATGTGATCAAACGTGACAAAAGAAAAATACAGAAAAGTCTCGGAAGTAGCATTGTCCCGACGACTGCAAAAGAACCTGCCACACAATAGATTTATCCAAGGCGCTGACAAAGACAAATAGCAGCCACGATATCTTTCCCTTTAAAGAATCATAACAGATCTCTAACCCCCCGTAAAGGGAAAATGTGCTCTTGATCTGGAGAATGTGTCCGTTTCACTGATTATATGCTAATGGTGGCGGAGGAGGGTGCAGTCGGGGCCACCGGTAGTTGAAATACATTAAAGCTGATTAGAGGCAACGCGAGCACTTCTCTTGATAATTAGAAGGCTTTGTCACTCCTTAGGAGTCCCTCCTACACACACACACACCCTGGAGATCCTTTCCAAGACCTCCATAAGACTCTAAGTGAGAGACAGTGACTAGATTTCATCTGATCTGCAGCACACCTATCATCACACACGGAGGGTGGAATGGGGCCCAAAGGACCAAATCACCATTTGGTTGCCTTGTTTTGTTTGTTTTTTTGTTTGCTTGTTTTGTATCACCTACTTCCCTCAGCATTAACTCCACTCCTTGGCAGATTTCCTGGAAATGTTCTGCAATTGAAGATGCGTCAAGCTGAGCCCAATAAAAGTCCCACTAAAACTTAACTTCTATGTTTCATCCCCAGGGTACTGAGAAAGGAACAGAGTTATTTTTTAAGAAGAACTTCTACTTTTTGTCGTATCACATTATAGCACAAGCCAGGACCACATCAAATTACACTCATGCATTTGCAAGGCTGCCTCAGTGCAGTGGCATTGTTCTGTACCTTACTTGCACTAAGTTCCTGTCCTTGCTTGTACTTTTGAGCCCTGTCCAATGACAATGATAAAAACTGAGGTTTTGCAAAGTTTTGTTGCGTTTTGGCCTTGTACATACACACCTGAGTGAAACACACTCTTAAAAAAAGGTGCCAGAGTAATGACTTCTGAAAACATCAGTCCTTACGTTGCCGTGTGGACCGGCAAAAACTGAGGACAGGCAATGGGCGAAACTCTCCATGAAGCTTTAGTGGCAATGAAAAGAAAATCATGGTTTTCAGCCAGTTTTTTACTATGAAGATGATGTAATCTATCGGAAACATCAGCGTCCAAAGACATTTCTAGGCTTGTTTGAGCAGGGTAAATTCATTTCACTAGGGAAATCCTGTTGGAACAAACCACGTTTTTGCCTGTGTGCAGCACTTTGGAAACCCATGTGTTAGTTTAAACTGTGCTATATAAATAAAGTGGATTGGATTGGAAAATAAATTATTTATAGTATCTATCTGCCACTGCTTTGATAGTAATGTTGTTTAGTTGTGGACTATAGCTGTCACGTCAGAGCCCGGACCTGCACCAGCCACGCCCACCTCAGCGCTCTCTCGCTCACACTCACCGGTGTATTGAGCATGCAGGTGAGTTCTCAAAACATCGTCATGTGCAAAACTACTATGGACCTTATTTCCTAAACCTACACACAGACTGCAGGTCATGCAACTGGCTAAGGGACAATGTTGTCAGCAGTTGGTGGGAGTGGTTAGTTTAGAGGCTAAATGCACATGCAGGCTTCTGTATTGCCTACTGTTAAATCTACTGCCCAAATGCATCTCCCTATCTGTCTCTGAAATTGTTGTCTACTAACATAAATGTTCTCTCTCCCTTATAGCATGTTCCAATCCCCCCGTCCCACCTTCCTGTCTCCACCCGGCCGACCTTAAGCAGATGGGTCCCCCCTTATGTGCCGTGGTTCTGCTCAAGGTTTCTTCTTGCCCAACAGGGAGTTTTTCCTTGCCCCTGTTGCCGTTGTGCATGCACTAAGGGGGTTCAGGCTCTGGGCTCTGTTAAGCGCCTAGAGGCAATTGTATTGTTATGGCGCTATACAAATAAAATCGAATTGAATTGAATTGGTTCAAGGGTGGCTCTTTCGGACAGCCAAAGTGTGCTAGAGGAACGATGCAGTACATTCAAGTGCTCCTAAAGAACATTATACCAATGTAAGCCGGCTTGCATTTTGCATTGGTGCCTGAGTTGGTAGGTTTCGTGAATGGCTGAATTGGGAGGCTTTAAAATAACTTTGTGTGCAGAGGGTTAGTAAAGTGCCACATAAACACAGCCCATTGACCATTTCAACATAACACAAAGACACTCTCTGTCATAATATAATTAAGCATGAACATATTTTCATACAGTAACAAATATACTGCACCCCCAGCTTCTTTTCAATAGGTAACCATCGTTCCTCATGCACAATTAGGACAATGGCATCACTCATTAATCTTTATGGTCAGACTTTCAGTTCCAGATGTATACCTGAAAGTATATTCTATATGGAGATTGATTGGATTTCTTGAGTTTATTCACACTTGTACTCAGAATGCCATATACTGCGATAGCTTCCCTCATATATCCCTCAATAGTAACTCATAATCATAGTCATAATCACTAAGAGCCTTGTCAGTTAATATAATGAAATAGAAACAATAGAATGGAGTTTCTTTTCCCAGTAATGCTGTCTTCTATGTGAAATGTGGTATGGGGAGTCTACTGTATGTTACGATTTTTCCAATACTGATTATTCCGTAACTGTTGAATAGATTACAGGCATAAGATATACTCATGGGCTTATTATCCATAGTCATTTGCATCATCGTGATCCCAAGCCATAGACATAGATACAACAGAGTAGGAAGTTTCATACATGGAAGAACACCAATTCTATCCAGTATTCTTTTTCCAAGTCTATGGTTGATATCTACAGACTGTAGCGTGCTGCGCTGCCTAAAGTACCCTTAAATCTCTCTGTATGTTATCTCTGTGGAGCCAGCATGTTCAGTACATCCAGATATCTGTGTGTGTTCTTGTGTCAGAATGGCTTTTAGCCTTCCGTTGCTCCGCCTGACAGACCGCTGCGACCGTGAGGGCAAAGCTTTGGCAAACGTGGGTCTAATGGCCGCCATTACTTTAGCTGTCACCAGCCAAGGTGAGGAGAAAATGAACCCAGAGCAGGACGAATCATCACAGGACCAACAACTCCCTCTTATCGTGTGCATCAAGCCGCTATTTGATGTTTCAAGGCTGATATCCACAACTGAAGATACATAGTAGGTTGCGTTAAAAAGAAGTCCTTTATGGATAAAATGTGATTGGTGCATGACAAATGGTCTTCTATCCCTAGGCGCGCCTGTCTACCTCTCCTCTACCACAGACAAGGCCTATGCACTGCTTTAATGTAGTCTGACTAGAGGTGCTCCATGTTGGGGCTTAAGATGCTGATAGCACTTCAGAGGACGGTCGCATGCCTGAGTCTGTGTTTGTGTGTGTGTGTGTTTTACATAGCCAGGATTGCTTCCAGCTGGGACTGTTTGTGTCTCAGACTTTGAAGTTATGAGAGGAACCACAGCGCTCGGAAAAATACATGCTGGGTTGATCGCCTGGCCACGTACTGCCCCATTCTTATTTCTTTGCTCTGCAAATGTAAAAACGCTTAGTGGAGGTAAGAAGGTAGGGGAAGGCCTAGTTCAGCTCCTCTTTAAATTCTCAGCATCACCTTTTTGTTTACACTGCAGAAAGCAGATAAGACTGTTTACATTCTGTTCAACGGAGCAGATGCTGCTTTTTTACACTGTGACCTACATTTCAAAGTGTGTTTTTGAAAATTGAGATTATTGCTGTTTTTCTTTGAGGTTCTGTAAGTTGTTGGGTTTTCTTTTCATGACCTTGGCTTACTACGTTTATCTTGTTTTGGCTTTTCTTTTACGCCCTGATGCCAAGTGACTTTTCAACAATTTGAACTCTGAACTTTTAACTCATGGTTCTGGCCCTAATCTGTACCAGGGTCAGCTCCTCCTGGGTAGCATGCCAGAAGATTAGTGCTGAACACTATGAAAGAGCCTTGTGCGTTGGGCTCTTACCTGCGAGTGCGGTGATGGCTGCGGTGCTTACGTCCCCTCTTTTTGGCTCGTCCGTCCTGGTGTTTGGCAACCGCCGCAGTCTCCTTGGACTCTACAGTCCTCTCACTGACTTTGGGAAGTAGAGAGATGGACGCCTCTGATCTGAGAAGACAAAACAAACCATTGGTTTCTAATAGTTACCATGTGCAAAAACGCAGAAATGACAGGTATTTCAAAAGGACATTTGGGCAAAGGCACCATTTTTGATTTCCTCACAAACAGTTGATTTTCAGCAGACATTTCCTTTTCAGGTCTTGTTGTCTTTGCTAACTCTTTACTCTCTTCCAAAATTCTAGAGGTCAGTGGTTCCTGGGTCAAATGATGTGTCAATGGAAAGTATTTATTTACAGTGCATGCCTCAATGCCTCAGATACCCTGGCCATCAATTTAGCATGTGGAGGTTGTCAGGCCCGTCAGCCCAAGGCTTTAACACAGAGAGGATGGTACTGAATTTCTTCCATCTAATGCTCCTCTTTTTCTTCTCTAAAAGTATTATTTATATTAATGGATTAGAGCCTGACAACCTTATTAGCTTGGTTGCGATTTATGTCACTATAATAGACTGTATTAAAAAATAAAGAAAATAATATAATCATTTTACCATGATTCAAAACTCAGGTTTGAATTCTATGTCAAAGCCCTTGTAATGTTGTACAGCCGTTGGTAATAGCTGAACAAAATGACTGAAAGCTTCTGGATGGATACAGAAAGCTGTAGTCTATTGTAGTACTGTGTAAGCTTAAGGAGGTAAGGCCAATGTAACCGGTCATGAGAATTTGTAAATAAGCACTCTGTTACAGCTCTCTTGACCAGCGTTCATTTTGAGAAGTCACCTGAGGTCAACAAACCCAATTATCTAAGACTCATTTTTTCAATTTGTGTCTGCGTAACTCCACAGTTAATAAACTTATAATGAAACAGGTGGCTTGAAATATTTTCCTGAGGCTTAGTGAATTCAGTGCCTCCCCAATTAACTATGTAGCAACAGTACTTGGCCTGATGCCTTCATTTAAGATGTGCAGCTTGATTTAAAGTGTCATTTTCTCCTGGCATACCCAAACGTTGGCTGCATGAGCAAACTGAAAAAATATATTTTAGTTGGGAAAAGTCTGCATGACTGCAATACTGCACTGCAGCTTTAATGATCATTTCATTATTGATGATCTATCTCTCACACTCTCTCTCTCTCTCTGTCTCACACTCTCTGTCTCTCTCACTCACTCTCTCACTCTCTTCTCTCTCTCTCACCCTCCTCATTTTGTCGAGGCAGACAGTTGGAAACAGGTCTGAGAAAGAATAAATAGAAAGTAAAGATGTAGAAAGCTATTTTGTATGTGTGTTTCTCAGCCCTCAGCTAA
>NC_137913.1:29008389-29068389 GCF_963457725.1 Sprattus sprattus
GCAGCATACATCAGCTACAACAGCACCAACTATCCCTGTCTGCTTTGCTTCTACAAACGGGTGAGCCATCACGTACCACAGCACAGCGGATATCCGGAACACTGAAAACTGCACTGACAACGCACATGATACTGCCATGGTCATCATCACTGCTCAATCACAGCTGGATGATAACGAGAGCAGTGATTTCAACAATATGAGAAACAACAATGGTGATACATTGATCAGCGAAGACCCAGCATTATGGCGTAATTTTTCAGATAGAGAATTGAAATTGTAAAACAGGACCTGTACACATTTGGAACTTTTAGTTGAAAACATTTAGAAACAGAAGTGTAAAGAATGAATCGAATGTAACAAGTTACATTGTTTTGATCAAGTAATCAAAAAGTAACACTACTATTACACTGCACTCAAATTATTAAAATGATTTACGTTTAATTGTTAAATCCATAAACTCACAATAAATGTCAGTTTCACAATGTCAGTTTTCTTTTCTTCCTCTTCCATCATCCATAAAATCTTTCTTTGATTTGGGAATAAGAGCTTCCAAAAAGGTAAATATAATGCAAGAGTGTAATTATATATACAGCCGCGGAAAAAATTAAGAGACCACTTCAAAATTATCAGTTTCTCTGGTTTTACTATTTATTGGTATGTGTTAAAGTAAAATGTACATTTTTGTTTTATTCTATAACCTACTGGCAACATTCCTACCAAATTTCAAATAAAAATATTGTCATTTAGATCATTTATTTGCAGAAAAATGACAATTGGTCAAAATAGCAAAAAAGATGCAGTGTCTTCAGATCTCGAATAATGCAAAGAAAACAAGCTCATATTCATTTTTAAACTACACAATACTAATGCTTTAACTTAGGAAGAGTTCAGAAATCAATATTTGGTGGAATAACCTTGATTTAAAATCACAACTTTCATGTGTCTTGGCATGCTCTCCACCAGTCTTTCACATTGCAGTTGGGTGACTTTATGCTACTCCTGGCGAAAGAATTCAAGCAGCTCGGCTTCTTTTCATGGCTTGTGACCATCCATCTTCCTCTTGATCACATTTCAGAGTTTTTTTTATGGGATTCAGGTCTCGAAATTGGGCTGGCAATGACAGGGTCCTGATCTGGTGGTACTCCATCCACACCTTTACTGGCCTGTCTGTGTGGCATGGAGCATTGCCCTGCTGGAAAAAACACTTCTCAGAGTTGGGGAACATTGTCAGAGCAAAAGGAAGCAAGTTTTTCTTCCGGGACAACGTTGTACTTTGCCTGGCTGAGGTTTGTAAAAGACCATAAGGATTGAAGCAAAGCGGACTGGAGGTCCCTAAGTTCGTCTTCTCTGATGAGTCCAATTTTCAGCTTTGCCCAACACATGGTCGTCTGATGGTTAGACTGAGACCTGGAGAGGCCTACAAGCCACAGAGTCTTGCACCTACTGTGAAATTGGACTCATCAGAGAAGACGAACTTAGGGACCTCCAGTCAGCTTTGGTTCAATCCTTATGGTCTTTTACAAACCTCAGCCAGGCAAAGTACAATGTGAAAGACTGGTGGAGAGCAAGCCAAGACACATGAATGCCAAGACACATGAAAACACATGTCAAGGTTATTCCACCAAATATTGATTTCTGAACTCTTCCTAAGTTAAAGCATTAGTATTTTGTAGTTTAAAAATGAATATGAGCTTGTTTTCTTTGCATTATTCGAGATCTGAAGACACAATTTTTTGATCAATTGTCATTTTTCTGCAAATAAATGATCTAAATGACAATATTTTTATTTGAAATTTGGTAGGAACATTTGGAATGTTGCCAGTAGGTTATAGAATAAAACAAAAATGTACATTTTACTTTAACACATACCAATAAATAGTAAACCCAGATAAACTGATAATTTTGAAGTGGTCTCTTAATTTTTTCCGCGGCTGTATATATACTGTATTACAGGGACGTGCACAGGAATTTTTAAGGGCAGTGGCTCTGCCCTGGAAAAAAGGGGCAACACATCATCATATAATTTTAAACTCTCAGTAACCGCCGCTGCCACGCCCCCGTCATCTGATCGCAAATTTTGCCAATTTCATTTTAAACTCTCACTAACCGCCACTGCCACACCCCCGTCATCTGATCGCAAATTTTGCCAATATAATTTTTAACTCTCAGTAACCGCCGCTGCCACACCCCCGTCATCTGATCGCACATTTTGCCAATATCATTTTAAACTCTCACTTACCATTGCTGCCACGCCCCCGTCCCCTGATTGCAAATATATATATTTCCTTCGGAGGGGCAACTTCAGTAGAGGACTGAGGACTGAGCAACCTTAGCTCACTCCTGTGCACGTCCCTGCTGTATTATATATAATATAATACAATACAATAGTATAGATTATGAAAGGGATAATGTATAGTCTGTCGAAGTACTGTTAGTCTTGTCGTGTTGTATTTTTCAACACTGACCAGCAGACTATATATCATCCCACTTCTTAAAGAGTTTGTTGCCACACCAATAAAATACATTTCTCCAAATACAATTTTTTTGTATGATTTTATGGGAATGTTTCACTGAAAAAAATTGTCCTTCAAGCAAATTAAACTCTAAAATTGCAGGTGTTGCGTAGCAACATATAACCTGCTTACTTCAGCCTACATTTACTTTCTGTTACTATAAGTGAACGGACTAATTGCGGAATGATATGACAGATTTGAATCAGAAGCAAAAAATCTGTTGCCATGGCAGTGGTTAATATTTATTGTCAGTGGTCATTATCGAACCTCTGCATGTTGGGTTGGCCCATTTAATGCAATGGAACTTTGAGCAGCATTCTGAAGAGCCGTACAATAGAGATAAATATAAGATAGTAGATTTGAATGCTCCCATGAGGCCATGCCACTTAACACAGCTAATGACACACACACACACACACACACACACACACACACACACACACACACACACACACACACACAGACACACACACTCACTACCCAAGGGCCACAAAATCATTTTTGGGGCTGACTGACAAGACCAGTGATTATATAAAGAGCTCTCTTCATTGTGTTGTAGTGGCAGAACTATGACCATTACCATGCATTTTCAGTGTGCTCAACAGAACAGGGGCTTCTATCCAGGATAACTAATGCACGTCATAAATCTGGAAGCAGGGTGAAAGGCAGTTGACATTGTGATAATGACCGCTACTTCACAAGAGGGAGCTGTAGGAGGGGCTTTCCGAAGAGGCTTGTTTTCAGCTCGGGTGATTAGTGCACGGTTGACGTGACCGGCTAAATAACGTGTGTGTGTGTGTGTGTGTGTGTGTGTGTGTGTGTGTGTGTGTGTGTGTGTGTGTGTGTGTGTGTGTGTGTGTGTGTGTGACACTGGCGGGGCAGGATGACCTTTCAATCTGTTCGATTTTACATAATTCAGTTTAATTCATGTCTGTTAAAACCCCCCGCACGTCTTGTTGTGTATTCCCCACTGTGCTATGTTCGCATACTGAACCATTTTAGTGGCTCTGTCTTGTGTACTCAGAGTGGCTATCAATTTTTCATTTCAAATAACTACACGTCTGATTTTAAACACCTCCAACAGTCGAGCCTGCTCTCTGCCAAGTTAGCTTCAGTTAATGACAACAACAGAAACACGCGGTGTGAATTGTAATTCATTTAGTGCGAATGAGGCTCTCTGAGCATAAGACAGGCTAACAAGCGAGAATGTACTGTATCAACTCTTTCAGTCGGGGGCTGGGTCGCATCATAGAGCAATGATGCAGAAATGGGAGACATGAATACACTTTTAAATCCGCCGTTTGCTGATGTCCGTGTCAGATTAGAAATCCCCCTTACACTGGATTGTCCCTTATGGACGATGTACAGATGTTCAGATTACAAACAAACAAATCTGTTGAAACTCAACTACAATTCAAAGTTAATGTAAATATAGGGTTAGGGGTTGGGTTACGTAAAAGGGATGTTCTGTGAACAATTACAAAGACTGAATTTAAATTTCAGCAAACTATTTTTAACGTTTCTGTAGGCCGACTATCAAAATAAAGTGTTACCAAAATCCCCTCCCTGACTTACGTACAGTATAATGTAAGCTTCTGTCTTGATGTCATGTGTGGTAACTTTATATCTGACCTTACCATCACAGATGTTGGAACAAAAGCTAATTAATGTTTGATACCAAATGTTGTATTCAAAGATGTATTTTATATTTAGCTGAAGAGATAATAATAATATAGTGGATAGTTTGCTTGATTTTCAATTACAACTGCCTGCCCTCGCAATCCTGCTTCTCATACACCGAGGGCCTGATTTACTAACATAGCGACCGCAGCTTAATCTGCGCCTCTGCCAAGGCGCACAATACCGCACGGTGTTTTTCCGCATTTTCCGTGGTATTTATCAAACCAGATCCGCGCTGGGCAATCATTATTTAGCGCACAGTTAAAAGACAGGAGAAATCGCCTGCAAGTTACTGCCACCATGGAGATTCGAGGAAGAGAAAATGAAAATTCAGCGAAGAGGAGATAGATATACTGTATTGGTTCACGTTCGTATATATTATATTGTTGTTCTGCCCGCCATCACCTACAGCGAGATGTTTAAAAGAACACGATTATAAAGAATATGCTATTGGTGGCATTAATGCATAAACTGTCTATTATAACAATATAGATGTGTACATGGCGAGATTAATAATTTCTACAAGGGACATGGGCTCACTACAATATATCCCCACTGAAACAAATACATTTACCAATTAGCCAGGGCCTCGTTTCCCGATAACGACGTATCTTAACGGCCTACGTGGATTTTCGCGACATCGTAGACTAAGTAACACTTTCTATTTATGTGCGTTTCCCAACCATCAACTTAAAGTCAGGTGCAAGAGCGCAACGTGCACGAGTTCTTAAGTATCTCTTAGGAGCTGTTTACGTCACGTTAACCTGTTTACGTTAATTGCTGTGAAATTAGCTAGCCTATGCATGCATCGAACGTGCACTGTGCACTGAATTCGGGGGCGGGGATAGTAACGCCATCTCCAGTCATCATTAGGCCTAATTCAAAGTTTTTAAAATTCCAAACCAAGACGTTGACAATGGAACAATTTTTTGTTGCGGAGAAACAATGGCGAAATAAACCATTTTTAATCAATAACTTCGTGTTGAATGTTAATTTGTTGACGGTAGAATTGTTTTATAAAAGCAATATAGCACTCGTGGGAGTGCGGCCGAGTGGCGTAGGCAACAACATGGGATTATCCCTTACCTACCCCACTCCCACTCGTGCTATATTGCTTAATTATTTCTATTTTGATGTGAATAGGCAGGTGAAACAATGACATTCTCATGATGTGCTATACACAGAAACATCCTTTGGATTTCTTCTATAATTGGCCAAACGACGCCCCTGGTGGATTGCATCGCTAAGTGTGAAATTACTACTGGTCCTGACCACACGTAGAATTCTTCTCAACGAAAGATACACTTAAGCTAAGTGCCGCGTCGGGAAACCCGTCTGCAACGTAGGATTCCTCTTACGAACGATTTCAAGTGCTTTTTAGGCTAAGTACGCGTTCGGGAAACGAGGCCCAGGCCTCTCCAAAATCCCTGTTGCTCAATCTTGGATAGATGGCACTATTCCGGAAGATAAAACTGTCATGGACAGATCCAGGGTATTTGGCTACCACGTTAGTAATGGTCATGTTGGCATCACATATGACCTGGACATTCATTGAATATGTGTGCTTTCTGTTTCGGTAAATGTGTTCGTGGATTGAAGGTGGGACTGTTTGGATGTGGGTGCAATCAATGGCTCCAATTACGTTCGGAAAGTTTGCAATTTCAAAAAAAAGTCCTGTTTGATGTCTCTAATTTCAGCTATGGCAGTGGGGAAATGTATTGACCAGTGCGCCATAGCAATGCGTCGAGTACCTGGGTGAATATTTGGCTGAATGAGGGCTGAGATATACCAACTGCTGATGCTATAACTGATTGAAATGATCCGGATGCCAATATTTGCAATGTTGTCCAGAGTTTAACAACTGATGGAATGGAATGTGATCGCCGGTTGAAGGGTTCGATGTCGTCTCTGATCTGGTTCAGTAATTGAAGTATTGCGTTGCTGGTTAACCTGTACCGTGTAATGATTTGTGGTTCGCTTAACTGAAAAAGTGTTATACGAGTTGAAAAAAATATTTCTCTGCGCTGTCTCTGTCTACATCTTCGCCTTGCTCTTATAACTGCTGCCATATCAAGGTTCTCAGCCTCAATGGAAATGCGCTTCCTGGTTAAGACATGCTCTTATGAGGCGGAGAATTATCCCGCAAATTAGAGACGTGCGCTCGCCTGTCAGTTTTAGTAAATACCACGCAATACATCATTAAGCGCACTTAACTTCTCTCCTCCCATATATTTGCGCCACACGCCCACGTTCATTATACCCTCCCATCTCGTTGCGGCACACACCCACAAAGGGTTAAATTGCGCCTCTACTCAAATGCGCCTCCTTTGTAAATACCGTTTTATGTTTACACCCGCTATTTTACGCCTGAAATGGGTGCAATCCTGTTAGTAAATCAGGCCCTGAAAGTCTATGTATTCCTGCTCCAAACATATCGGACAGAGGTAAGTGTGGTTAAAGTATTGATTGCTGATTTAGTAACTCAGGTGTATTAAGCTAATCATGATTGCCATTGATTAGCTTGAAGGGGGGCCCATCAGCTGGATATGTGCTGTTGTACCAGTGGTCAATACAATTTTCATGTATCTAGATCATATCTGAGATCACAATACAATAGAATTTGAGTGTTCTGCTGTTTCTATTTTCCTTTTGGAATGATTCGTGACTCGATGGCAAGGGATCGGTAGCAGACTGTGTGGTCCGAGGGCTGGGGCACAGAAGTTTAGGAGATGACCACTTTACCCACTCCCCCTACAGATGAGACTGATTTAAGCTGTCCCCAGCCACTCCTGCAGTGGAGAGAGGCTAATATACTTTCATTACCCTTGTCACGGCCACGCCGAACAATTGATAATCATTATCATAAAAGGGACAGCGGTAGCGATAATAAGGAGGATATCGGGGTGATAGAGTGCCATAATTAAGAATAGATTGAGGAAGAGCCTGAGGATAGCATTGGGAGAAAATTAAGCTCTAGATTCTGTTTGTCCAGCACTGTTAGAAAAAAACTTTTTTTCCCCACCGTCGTGCAGAACTAAAGCCACTACTGATTGGTACAGTCAGCGTATTTATCTGAAGATGAATTGCTCTTTTGAAAATGTCATCGAGTGTGTTTACAAGGCTGGTTTTCCAAGGCTGAGAAGTCTTCTGATTGCTTGAGCGTGGTTATAAATATAGGTCCTCTGTGTTGTATACTGTGAGGGTGCAGTCATATCGAACATCTCTGACAAGACTGAAGCACTCACCATGCAGCAATTAGGTCCACGTCTGATCTGGATTAACAGCAGTGCATCTGAGTACTAGGGTAATTATAGATGATCCTCGCTCACATACACTCACATATAAATACAACTCAAACGTTCACGCCAGAGTGGCAAGCTAACAACACGAGCAGATGTGTCGAATAATCCCAGTGCAGAGAGAAGACTGTTTAAACAGAGGGAGAGAAAGGTGGAGTGAGAGAGAAATAGAAGGGAAAAAAGATAAAGACGGAAAGTGAGGTAGCATTCTTACAGACACTGTGAGAAGGTTGATAAACACCTTCATGTCTTCTTGTTTTTAAATAAAAAAAACGAGAGCTTGAAAATGAGGCCCAAACCAATGCAAAAGTTGTGCCATGTAAAAGTACCAGATTACAAAGAACTAATATGTGTGTGTTACAGCAAAATAATGAAACATCTGTCTGTGATACTTTTGTGGAGAAAAGGGACAATTACTAATTGGTCCATACTTCTTCCATTAAAGTGTGAGACCCCGTTTTTATTCGGAGGGAAGATTGGCAACAGCTGCAGAGCATTTGCAAAATGAAGTGTCTGCTGAAGTGCTACTTCATTGTCTCAGAAAATAGACATACTCAGACACGTTTATACACAGCCCAAACACACACCACACACCAAACACACACACACTCACGCACACACATCTCGACACAACACAGTCGAAAAACAAACTCATCCTCTAACCAAGACAATGTTGTTCACCAAATCCCAAATGACTGAGGCAAGGTAATTGATTTGGGGTGACGATTGCACCGAAATTGAATTTGAGAATGAGGATGTAAATCTATCCGAGCGGCCCATCCCTGGCAGCCAGAGTGGGCCCTCCATTCTCTCGTCCCCCTGGAGGAGAGGCTGTGGAGATGATAGAAGTGGACACCCAGGATTTAATGCCCATTCATACAGATTAAGCCTCCTGCCCCTGCTCTTCCACTGGGTCTTTCACTCAATGTCCTTCTCATGCCTCAATGCCACATTCAAAGTTTTCTTTTTAAGTCGCCTGCTTCAGATTATACTGCACAGTATTAATGCTATAGATTCTAATTGACAGGAAAAGATGCACTGTTATGCAGACTAAGACGTGTGTCATCCTATACACAACCAGTTCATTGAATGTACTACAGGCCCGTCGCCAGGCACTGATTTGCGGGGGGGGCATTACGTTGCATTGGGGGGGCACTTTTTTTTCTTTTTTTGGGTGACCCAGCAAAACTATTTTATGTGAGGACTCATTCTCTGCAACAGACTGCATTTAGCTTTACGCTTTGCTGGATCCATGGCATTCTTTCCGTCCATGGCATTCTTTCCGTTTCTAGCTACTGCTAGTAACTCTCTGAGACTGGGTGCACACATTAGAATGTTTCATGTTTGGAACATTATCGTTCCTTGAAGACATCTCTCAAGATCGCGTGATAACAAAATAAACATGAATAAATACCCCATTCAAATCGGACAGCTTTTTGTCTGTATTTCCAAATATATTGAAATATGCATTTTAGATGTTTATTTTACAAAATGAAAATTCTGTACACCAAGAGAAAAGTCAGTGAGAGCACTCGAGCTGGAGCCGAGCCGCACTTCAGGTTCGCCACCCCTGGACTATGGTATTATTAGTAGTAGTAGGCTACAGGTAAACTTTTCACCTATAATCCAACTCCGGTACAAAAAGGTGACATACTGTATTATTTAGAATATCACAAGCTAATAAATAAGCCAGCCGAGCAGGTAACCAACCAAGCCAACTTATAATACAGTGACACAAATTTTAGGATGGATGGTAACAATCTAGAGAACAGTAAAGTAACGTAGCATTGGGGATACCTGCTAGTAACGTTATATTTCGGGATGTGTGTGCATGTTGCTGCTAGTATTTCACAGTCACTGTTGACACAATGTTGATCCTGATGTAATGCTATGGCTTTTGTATCAAATCACCAGGTTATTGCGCTCAGGTTGTGCACATGATGTTAGCAATTATGACAACAATAATGTTTAAACAAAGTCTTATCTACAAGCTATTGGCAGTTCCCAGGTTGTTCCAGGCTGTGCTTAGGTTAAAAATCCACACCACTTTCAGCACTCTTGGCAGTATCAGCTAAATCCCCTCAGGACTTTCAAAGACCTTCACCAGGAAGATTACAGGTAACCTGCGGGCAGGATGGCGGTGCTGAGAATTGTGGTTGGTTTATTCAATTATTGCCTTGTGATGACAAAAACAGAGTAATGGCTTGATTCATTTCCTTATCACAGTTGGCACAAAGAGTAATTACTACAAAGTCCACCTCTCCCAGCACCAGACATCAATCACCCCCGACCCATTCTCCTCCCGCCACAAACACCGCTGTTCAAACAAAACAAATTAGCTCTTTCCCTTCCACTTTTGCTCCGGGCCAAGCGATTATTTCTGTTGAACTCTGTCGAATGTGGACATCTCCTTGTGACTCCCGGCAAGTGGCATCGGGGAAATGACACGGTATGCGTTTGCATTTATTTTCTTACCGTGTCGGTCCATTTGAAGGGGCATGATGCTTTTCCAAATGTATAATATGTGACATGCTTGTATGGTGGCCTCTTGGAGAAGGACCCGATGGTGAGGCACCAGCCTGCGGAAACAAACCATCTAACGGTGCGTACCGAAATTAAGGTGTTTGAATTTTTCCAGACTATCTGGCACGTGAAAAGGCATTTTTCAGCCATACTACGTCTACTGCATAGCCTTTGTTGGGGAAACGGAACGGGTCACGTAGCATCTCTCCCTGATATGTCTGACATTTAGAACAGTTCAAATCATGTGTAGTGACATGAAAAACAGACTGAGGACAGTCTGAGGAGTCTGACCATAGTCCCTGCGCCAGGGTGTTCACGACTGATAGATCGCCCACAGACCTCTCACGTGGCCCAGAGCAAACCTTAAAAAAGCGTTCAGTCTACGCCCGACGGACCACGTGACCATTATACAGATCAGCGTGAGAGATGAGCTCCGCAAAGCCAGCATGCACCTCAGGGAGGCATTGTGTTTAAAGAAAGCCTCCCTTGGCAGACACACTCACAGTTTAATAAGGGGAATCAGATTGCGCTCACTCCCAGATGCCCACAGCACTGTGCTGTGCAGGTGGTGTAAATGTAGGAAGACACTATAGGGAACTTATAGATGGCAGTTTAATCTAGACACTTCTGGCCATCTTATGAGCTGGATGTAGTGGATCCTTTCTAGAATCTCTGATGTCTGTGCTTAAGCAGGTCAAAGTGTCAGGTTAAGTTGATTATGGTCAGTGGTACTCAGACTATTTTAAATATACATAGACTTTTTGGGTACACTTTACTTAAACCCAGTATCCATCAATCATTATAAACACATTCAAAAGTATTCATGCCTCATAATAATTGACAAAAGTCTAAATAACTATTTATACATAGCAATGACTGAAACTTTGATATTTTAGTTTAAGCCTTTAGAATGCATAATAAAGCTTATTTTGTCTCTTATATTGGCACTGTTGACATCTTTGCCTAATGTCAGATGATATTTATTCATCTTATTCTATTTATGGAGCCTTATGTGACTTGTGTAGGGCTTGCTTTACAATCATTATGAGTGCAGACATATAGAATACTTTATAAACATTTGTAAATGAGCTTATAATATGTTATGGATACTTAACTTAAATAAGGTGTTACCGTGAAGTCAGGGGGTTTCTATGGAACGACCCCTCTAATGCAACACAACAGATTTTTTAGGACAGTTAAGATCACAAATTGTACCACTTTCACATTGCAGTGTGAATAAAGTCTGTCAAGTGTGTTATCTCAGAGCTGATTATCCTTTGGTTGTGAGGGGAAGAGCATCATCATCACGACTAATTATCAACATCTGATAATTTCCATGGCAATTCCTTTCAGCTCCCTCTGTAGAGGCACAAATAAAGATGCTCTTTGTGTTTACAGAAATAGAGAGGAGAATAACAAGACCAGACCCCCGTGCAGAGTCAGAATAACAATCCCGAACCCTGACTTGTGCAGTCAGGATCTAACTGCAGTGGTCTGGAGAGATGACAGACTCATATGGTCCAATCCTTCCGATTGGAGCGTGGCGTCTCTTTAGAAACTGGGTTCACCACAGAATCATCAACCATGGTTCACCACAGAAACTGATTAAGCCCTCCTTTTTGAGACACTAGAGAAATGGCAACCATCCATTCAGAGCGTGTAAGCGAGGGCAATCACGAGGCACTGCCAGTCACATATACAATGGGTGGAGGACTTTGATTGAGAAGGCAGCGGATGCATCAGAAGCAAGACCTGCCAAGAGCCAGCCCTGAGATGTAAAAGCTGACAGATGGTGAAACTGATGATGGGCATCTCCGGTTTGTCCTGCTTCAGACCAGCTCAGGCTACTTCAGACGAGGGGGGGTGGGGTGGATTGTGAAATATTCAGCATGTCTCAATTTCAGATTTCAGAACATTTCCAACATGCCGGAGACGAAGCGGTCTTTATGTATTGTTATTGAGTATTTTGTCATCGGCATGCAGGCACTGCAGAAAATAATTTCATATAGCTGATGATTGCACGGGAACTGGAATAAATTATGGTTCTTGGATCTTTGGTTCTTGTGCCTCTCACGATAAACTGATCTCACTGAAGCCTTCCCTCCCCTGCAGCTCCCATGTTGTTCCTGATAGTTCCCTTTCAGCGTTGCTTTTGTTGAGGAAATGAAGGAAGCACACTGGGAAGTGTAGTGAAACCACGCCATACTGTGCAGCAGCACGTATTCAGACAGTGATTGATGATGGAGAAAGCAGGGACCCACAGTTAAAAGAAGAAGGAGGAAAAGCAAGTGAGGGTCTTAGCTTAATTATTACGCGTCAGCTTACAAAGGTGGAAAGTCCTCGAAAAACGGCAAGCTCTCCACATGGCTGTGTAATGCATATCTATGAATCATGACCACAAACCCCAACATCTTCAACATAACACAGTGATAAGTTTGCTCCACTGAGAGACCTGGCTAGTCAACTGTGGCTGTAAAACACGTTATTCTCACATTAGGACGGGTCCTCCTAGCTCCAGTGTTACTATAATATGTTTATACCTCATATACTGCAATAAATAATAACATATTTTTAGCCTCCAACCTAATTTCAGTACCAATTAGACCTTGTAACTAATTGTGCAAATAGAAAGTGCTTTGTATTGTAACAGGTTGCATGGTGGGCAGTGCAGTAAACTGAGGAATCAGTCACAATTGGCAATTAAAAGAAGGTTTTTAATTCAGTTTTCTCACTGAAACAGGTACAACTCAGGCATCACTTCAAACTCAGGCAAAGGTTCTTCCAACACAACTTAAAAGTCCAAACACAAAATGTTCTTCTTTTTCCCTCTTCCTTCAGAGTTTTCAAATAAACATAAACTTCAAACTACTTTCCTTGTCGGTCGGTTTCCAGTGGGCAGTCCGGTCATTTCAGGCTTGGGCTTATCCTTCTCCCTTCCTGTTGCGCTTTACTTACGCCCGACTCACATTGCTGCGTTGATGCCTCAGGGTTAACGCATCCCCATTCACTTTGCATGGGGTGACATCATCCTTTGCCGAACTGAATTGTGGCTCCGTTTGGTTCGCGTGCGTTGCGTTTCATGCTTTGCTCGCGACAAGAGTTGAAGAAGGTTAAACTTTTCAACAGGCAATGCATGCGTCAGCCAATCATATTGCCTTTCATGCATAACTGACAGCACAGGCACTAGCCAATCATATCCCGTATATGCTCACGTCTACAGAGCGGCAAACTCAAAAAAAAAAAAAACATGGCTGCCAAACTCCGTAGATGGTCGTATTTGTACCTACAAGTTGGTTGTTTGACTTTTTTTTGGTTAGATTTTTTAAAAGTTACCGAGAAATAGACACTGTACAATGTAAAAACCCCTTTATTGTAACTGAGAAATACGTATCATAGGATTTGCGAGGTGTCTGAGCACACTGTCTAATGATGGGTTAGGGTTAGCATGCTACTACTCACAGGGTAAAAGCTTACTAATGACGTGATTGGTTTGTTGACCTGTCACTCTCACTATAACGTCTCCGTTATCAACAGAACCCCATGCGCCAAACTCCTCCTCCACCGTCCGTTGCATCAACGCAACAATGTGAGTCGGGCGTAAGCGTTTCTCCAAGCGCTTCCGTAAGCGCTTCCACGCATGCTCCAAACGCACGTCAGGTGCGCTCTGTTCTCTCTGGCTCTCTCGTGTCTTCCCCACACAACAGGCACCACCTGTCTTAAAGGCTCATTCATCAACTACGTGCCTGAAGCACCTACACCTGGTGAAGTTCTGCTGCATTGTGGGGGATGTAGTTTGATTGGCGGCCATCTTGTGGTGTGGCAGCCAGTCCTCAAGGAAAATGCCACACCCCACTACAAGCTGGCCCACCGTGATGCCACAGTATATGTAAATTAATTTAATATTTTAGTATATTGCACTTGACACAGGAAAATGACAGAGTCGTTTATTAGAAAAATAATTATAAAAAATATGCTTTTGAGAGCTGATTTGGATAAAATTGTCAGCTAAAAACCAGACCTTTACCTTTCTTGCAGTTTACATAGTTTACCGCTCCCATTCTTCATCTGGGGATGTGTCATACTTTCAGTGGCAACACACAGGAAATAATGGATTTGCGACTGTTTGTTAACATTATGCTCACGGAGCCGTAAACATGGAGATGCATCACAACATAACCTAGCAGCTAGTTTCTGGAACATATGTGACCCTGATCAGGCCCAAATCTGAGGGGTTCGGGCCGGATGTGCCCCTGAAATGTGCCAGATCCGGCTGCTCTCTGTATGGGGTTGTGAGTCAGTATCCTGAGGCTAGTGCTGGCATGGCGAGGCGAAGACTAAAGCGGAGATGTTGTAATTAGCACAAAGAGCCGCTCAGGGATGGAGGCGCTTCTCTCTTTACTGGCTCACGGTTCACCTTCTCCTCATACACTGCTCTCCCTCACTCATATGTTCTTCCTCTCGTTTCCTCCGTCTCTTTCCTCTCTGTCTCTTTCCTCTGTCTCTTTCTTTTTCCCTCCCTCTCTCTCTCTCTCTCTCTCTCTGTCTCTCTCTTTCTGTCTTTCTCTGCTGCTGCATATGCAGTCTTCGCTTTGTAAAACAGGCCCCCTGCATAAATCAGGATATGCACATTGTGACCACAGTGAACATTTCATTTGGCATCCCTCATGGAAACAGCAGGAACTGAATGAAATATGGATGTATGTTCAAATATAAAGGAACATTAATGAAATCAAAGATTACTTATCTTTGCAGGTTTTTCAAATGAAATGAAAACTGTAAGCAGCAATTTGTGAATATGCTGAACATGATAATTAGAAGACACATTTCAGGAAAGATATATAATTTCCTTAGGACTTCCTTAGAAGATCCCTTGTGGTAAAAAGGACTAAGGCATGAATTGCTTTTCTATAATCGCGTATCTAAACTTTAACACAGTACACATATACCATTTATGTAATAATATGTTGTGTCCTTGACCAAAATACAGTTTACAGCCATTTTTGTCATCCACACTTTATGTCCTTCGTTGATATGTCTGTAATTGATGAATAAGTATGAATGATCTCCTTTTTATATTTGTATATTTTCTCAGGTTAGGCTAGGTTTAGGGTTTGTAACATAATAATATATATCGCTTTAATTCTGCAGATAGATGAGATAAAGGCACACCTTTTCCCCCTCACAAATCTCAGTTTACGTAAATGCAGATAGCTCACAGTTTCTCCTTGTGTTGGAATTTCTATTTTGAACCGCCATACCCGACGCACGCTGCCAGCCCTACCTGCCAGTGTCTCTGTTTCTGCTCCTTGAGCCGCAGAGCGGAGTAGCCTGCTGGAACAGGTGAGCCCTCTCTGGGGGTCTCAAGGGCCTTTCACACCACTAATCCAGGCCCTGAGAGAGAGGAAAGTGTCATATCTCCACACCACATGTATGGACGCGCCCAGGCAGATGGAGGGCCGAGCCGTTCCCTTGCACTCTTACTTCTGTTACCTGCCACACACACACACACGCGCATACACATGCACACACTATCACACCCACACACATGCCAACACAGATACACACAAACACAGATACACTCATATTTACACTAAGACACACACAGACACACAGACACACACACACACACACACACACACACACACACACACACACACACACACACACACACACACACATACTGTATCATAGACATATACACACACACACACACACTGTCTCATAGACACATACACACACTCTCTTGCACACACACAATCCCTGCCTACCCATGCCTGGGCAGCTCGCTGTGAATGAGGAGGGACCTGTTTTTATCGACATGGATGATGGTGACAGAGGCCCGTACACACACACACACACACACACACACACATAGTACATTCACACACACACAAACTCACGCCATGCTCTCTGCCTACCCAGTCGGACGCTTGAGCAGCTTGCCTGTTTCACGGGGAGGATGATCGTGGCAGAGACCCTTGTAATGATCGAGCTCCTCTTACAGTTCCACCTGAATGGAAGGGGCTGGAGCTGGGAGAGGGTGTCAGCCTCTGAGCTGAGGTGTGAACAGCAAAGCAACACTGCACACCCTTTCTTTCTCTCTCTCTCGCCCTCTCTCTCTTTTTCTGCCATCTTTCACCTGTCAAACGCCAGCAAGGGCCTCAGTTTCCCTGCTCTCGCACATCTAGAAGTTAGAATATTTTATTTGCTGGTTGTGGATGGTGTCTGATGATGCTGTGAAAGAGCCCACAGACCGCTATAATGTGCAAAGAAAAGATTAGTGTTTTGGAACATTAAAGAAAAGATTAGTGTTTTGGAACATTAAAATGGAAGTGGAACATTACATTTGCAAATTAAAAATGTGGTGCGCAAACTCTCCTCTCGGGACCTCTCAGCTGGGACTGAGGAGATGAGCACTATCCCCGTAATAATCACAAAATCAACCAAATCCATTATCATCAAAGTTTGCTCTCGGGATTTTCATGAGCCGGTGCGTGAAATTTATTGTGTTAATTAAAAATAGATATTCCTTCATCCTCACAGGAAGTCATTGTTGGTGCATATAATTCCTTCTGTCTTTAAGGTGAGGATCAGTGAAGACCACCTTCAGCTCTGCACTAAAGTCAAGAAGGGAGGATATTTCCAAGACGCCCTAATAGAAGGACTTGTCCCTAACCTTCTGTGTTATTTAGTATCCCATCACTGGCAGTCTATTAGCTTTTTATGTCTGGGAGGCTTATTCAATTTGCTGAGGCCCAATGACAAGTTCGCTCTGGGTAGGATATACTCAAGGTCAACCTGATTATTCTATCATCCCATTCCCCAATGGCTTACAAGGTAAAACGCAGCATTACTTCTCAATGTAAATTGACTATTCACTTGACCTTTCACTTCTTCAAGTACGTTGAGGAAGGACCCACAGGATATCCAATAACTGGTGTGGTATGCATCATATTAAAAACAGTTTTTTTGCTGTCATAATGACACCGTGTTCTGGAGGAACGTTCACCATGAAATATCAGCACTTGAATCTTTAGTCTTGTCAACGCATTAAGGTTCCATGTGGAACTAATGCCAACCCATCAGACTTGATCCTCCCATCGATTTTAATTAGAGCCAGGCTCACATCCAACGCAATGGACCAATAATAAAGACGAATCAACATTCATTGAAATGCTTGCTCTCGTTGCTTCTTATTTTGTTCATTGCCCATCAATGAGATTAGGCAAATTAGGCAAACAACTGCAATCAAACACATCTTTATGAAGTATCCTAGACCTAGACCATCTAGGCATCTTGGTTGTTTTTAAAGTTATACTAAGTATTCATATGATGGTTGTAGTGCACCCTGTTTTTATTATACTTAGGCCAGGTTGTCCCCAAGCAATAGCCCAATGAATAGAACATCTTTTCCTGTGTAGAACTAAAAAAAAATCCAAATTGTGAGGATGCTGAAAACACACAGTCTCCCCACATTCTCTGTGCCTCTGCTGTCTTCTGAGCCACTGAGCAAACCCTGGCTTACTTTCCAACCTCTTAACGTGTTGGAAAATGATTGGCAGGATTGACCCTCTTGTGGGTCTCAAATGAGAGTGAGCATTCATCAAAAGGAGAAAATGAGAAAGAAAATCAAGACTTTAGGATTGCTGAATTTACCAGTGAAGAATTGATCTGACTAAAGGGGTGCTGGGAAAAAGATGATATGTCATCAGGCTTACCTGGTCCTGCATAGACCAGACTATTCTATGGAAGCATTTTAAGCATGAACACCACGACTTCCATTTTCTTTTGCAAAAGACAAAATGAGAGAAAGAATCTTAAAACCTGACCCCGTAATGTGAATGTCTTCACACTTCATTCCTCTGCCTTGATTTCTTTCTCCTTCCTCTCTAAGTGAATGGCGCTATTGAAAACAAGGACAATTTCTCTCTTGAAATCTGAGGCAAAGTGGGAATGTGATGCTGTCGAAAAATAGAAAGGCAGTACGTCAAACCCGTGAAGAGTTCAAGGTTATTCTGTCTCGGGAGTCCATTGTCCAGTGACTTCAGCAGGTGAATTTCAGAATGCACAGAAAAAGCATGATGAGCAACCAGAACTCCACAAAGCTTTTGGTTTTACATAATGACGGTGAGCTCTACTGACATATTCTGTCCATTCAGAGCCATATGGATGACAGCAGCACAGCACAGTCAGGGTAGACTGAGTTGCTATACACTGGTGTCTATGAGGAATAATTGCTTCTGAAGAGACAGTGAAGGTTAAGTGAAAATGGATTACCTGCAGCTAACAACAAACACACTCTTCATCTTCTTGTTTGTTAACCCTCAGCATTGCAAGAGGTCAGGAGGGTAAATGTATTCCTGTACGCTGTGATCTGACCATGACATTTAAGCTAATATGGTGTTCTGATGAAGTATGCAAGTTAGCCAAGCCACAAAATGGAAGTACTGATTCTCATCCATAGGATTGCTGCAAATGTCAACATTTGACTTGAATACATAGCCACCATACATGTGTTCAATAACGGCAAAAAGAGACCTCTAGTTTCATAAAAAGCTGTTATAACACCTCCATGTTTTACACAGTGTATGATTAGTTACCTCTCAGCCAATTAAACTCAATTGCCGTATACATACTTGTGCAACTGGCTTTATGGAAATAATCTCTCACTGACAGTAAAATGGCAGCCAAGGGTAAGTGTTTTCACTTTCAACATAGCAGAGCAGAGCATAACATGCCTTACTACAAGCAGGAACATAACATATCAAAAGAGACGGGTCAAAAAAGAGGGGATATTTCTGGTGAAATTCAGTGTGATTAACCACTTTCCCAATCAAAGAGAGATTAACTAAATTTAGCTATGCTTTAATCACAAAAACACTCCATTCCCTCCCTCTCTCTCTCTCCCTCTCTTTCTCTTCTCCCTCTCCAGTACAGCTGGCATTCTTTCTTTTTGTGACAACTACAATACAAGTGCTTTTTATAGCTGCAGATCAGATTGGAACAAAGCCACTTTATTTCTGCTAAGAACATGACAAAACCTCTTTAATTGAAACCTTAAAATAACTACTCAATTAACGACGTTGTGCTTTAATGTTCTCCATATAAATTTGGTTCATGTGATAAGACATTTCAGGAGGATGAAGAAAATGGAAAACTATTCCAGTCCTGTTGTTCCAGTCTCGAGGGCCAGTTGACTAAAGTTGACAAGGAGGATGAAAGGGTTCTGATACAGAACTAAAAAAAAATGAACTAATTCAAAGCTTCAAGCACTCAACGAAACATAGCTAAAGCAAATTAACACAAAACGGGAGCTAGTTCCAATGGAACAAGCGCAATTATCATAATTATGGCCAACACAACATAAATATTCCACTGAGAACTAACAGAATAATTTGAACAAGAACTAACACATTGGTTTCAGTGAGAACTAACACAATCATTCCACTTAGAACTTCTACAACTATTCCCATAGTCCCTCTTTCGGCTCAGCCTGGTCCTACCACTCAATGGCTAGTGACCCAACTGAACCCTAAAACCGAGAGAACATAAAACACAAAGAAGGAAGCCGTGAATGTCAGCTGACTCTGAAACACATTTGGCCCGGTTCAGTGCCAGATCGAGACTAGATCCATCGTGGAGTCATCCTCTAGCTGAGGCACCTCCCCATCTAATGCACTTCACAATGAGCCCATAGAGCCCTGGGACACTCCAGACCTGTCAGCTCTGCTTTCCCTAATCAGTCCTCAGCTGAAAGTGCCGGGTACTGGGATGTCAGTGGCACTAACGCTCACACCACGCATCCATCACTACTTACGGCGCGCCTCCTCACCTCTCTGTTTGCTTGCTTCATTTCTCCCTGTTTCGGGTAAAAAAAAAAAAAGACCCACATTTATACAGTAATGCTCCAATTAGCTTCTTTTTGTAAGTCGGGAATTTTCCTTTTTTCCGCACAAATTGAAATTCCAATGTGTCATTAATAAAGATATCGGCTCGGCATTAAACTGCAATGGCAGATTGCAATTGTGATGCTTTCCCTATGACCTCCTAAGTAATACAGTCCTCCGCAAAATGAAAATATCTGCTTTGTTTTGTTTATCGTGTCTGTAGTTTATTGACACTTGAACAAGCATCTTTGTACAGAGTATGCAGATACTACTTTTTACAAGCATGAATCAAAACAATCCACACTAAAACTTCTTAAATATTATAACTTAAACAACTCATTAGAGTGCAACCATAGCCTTGTTAACCATCAGGCTTTGTTCGCGTCGTGGTTACACTTACACCAGACTTTGTTGAGGTTCAGTCAGAATTTACCGGCCTGACATAAAGGTTAATATTACTTTTTGTAAACAATTGATTTTTATATACTTTGATTTAAACCTTTCTAGTGCAAATAATTGTCTTTATGACAAGTATTACAATTATATATATAATTTCTAGTTTTTAAGCCTCCTTTTATTATCAGTATGCACAAACAGTACACAATGCAGTAACACTTTACTTGAACCCTGCTTCATAAGACTGGGAAAAACGTCAAACATTTAATGACAAATGTCATATCCTGTCATGTGGTGTATAGCTTTATGAGTTATGACATGATTATATATTCTCTAAAGTATAGTTGTACTTACAATGGCTTCTTCATATTAAATGTTAGTATGAAGTCTATTTAATATATATCACAAATCCTCATCTCATTACAATTCCTATCCCAAATTACATGACAATATATTTCATTATGTGGCATCTCCACTCTGAGGCCCTAGCAGAAAAATTCTGCCAATCTGAATTACAGGACAGGGCCTTGTTTCTGAAGGAGGACTTGTCTTCTCGCGAGTTAGCTGAACTCAAAGGTAAGAAATAATGACAGGTTTCATTAGATGCCATGCCAGTTACGGATTCTGCTCCTCCTATTATGTGATGTTATATTATACATACACTTTAAACAGTCAGGGCAGGTGGAGAGATGATCGAGGTACACCTTAATTGCCGTGTCAGTGGAGTTATTACTTGATATTATTGTCAGCTACTGAGAAACTATGCAGAGCTGACATATGACACAGGGTCAAGTCTCCAAAGCGGACCTTGTCGCTCTACAATCTGGTTGAACTCAAAGGTGAAAAGCTGGGAGGGGTTCTGGTGATGATGTGCCGATTAACAAACCCCGCCCCAAACACACAGGCACACATACACACACAGACACACACGCACACACACAGAAACATCTCCCTGTTTTCTCCTCCTGGCTCCTTGACACAGGCAACAGCGAGAGCTGCACCCTCCCCGAAGAGAAAAACAAGGAAAAAAGGAAAAGGAGGCATCGGTTATGCAAATGAAGGCAATTTCCCATGAATGGCAGATCGCCTCTCCCAAATGAGGATGGGCAAGGGACGGAAATGAAAAATGAAGGGGAGGCCGGGACGTGGGGACGCAGTGGAGCTTGAAATGATTTAATTTAAGTGATGAAGGTTTGACTTTGATAAGTTTGCATTTTCATAATGGCTCCTGATCACTCTGAGGGTGGGGGGGGGGGGGGGGGGGGTCGTGGAGAAGGAGGAGCGATGAGAATGTGGAGTGGCATACGTCTACATGTTCTGGGAAGCTCTCCTCTCATGTTGCTGTTATACTCACAACAACCTTCTTAGGTAACTGAGCTGTTATACCACTCAGCAATCATACCAAAATTACCTGACTGCCATTTTACATGGTACTACTCCCCCTACTACAGCTATACCTTTTCAAAATGCTATTCTAAATGTGCAGGAGGTTTCTGGCCAGGATGACCACAATAAAATGAACTTGAACGTGATGTTTGCGGTACTGTGATGAACAGCATCTGCTGTCAACGTGGATGATAACTCAGGTCAGTCTGGGGACCAGATACACTGTAAAAAAACAACCTAATTTTACAGTTAATAACTCTACATTTTTACAGTGGTTTTCTGTTTTGTGAAATTGTATACACAACTACGTATAATAATGGAGGTTAACTATAAATTAAAAACAATACTGCTATTTTAAGGATAATGCCAATAATGACAAATTACATGGATTTCTATTTTTTTTACAGAAAATAACTGTATTATTTATACAGAATTTTTCCATTTTACTAAAATACATGCAAATGTAAATACAATTACACTGATAGTCTGTAATTAAATATGTAGCTCATTATATTAAGGTTTATGTACATACTAACAATTTATCATGTTTCTATGTAAATTTACAGTGAATTCCTCAAAAATTCAGCAAAACCATTTTCATTAACCTGTTAGAACCTTGATGTTTTTTGGCAAATTCTACCTAAAATTCCATGCCCAAATGTAAAGGCCTACTTTTGAGTCTTAAGCATAGTATGATGGCAAATTTCAATTTGATGTTACAAAGTACCCCTCAAGCTATGATAAAATACCTTTAGAGTACCATATATGTTATCTCAAATTTTAGAAAGATGTTGATAACCTTCCCAAAATATAGGCGCCCCCTAATTATTTTTCCTTTTGCATCTAGATTACTGTGGATGTAAGTGGGAAAATGAATTGAAATGGCCAGTTATGTCATAAAATTGTGTGCCCCCAAGGGTATGCCATCACCTGAACAAATGGAACTGATATCTCATCCCAATCAAAAGTTAGAAGATAAATAATCGGTGACCTCTCCATATACTCTTCCGTGACTTTTGCTGCTTTCTGATTCTACCAGACTCTATTTCAATCTTCTCGTCATCCAAGGTTGAAGCTCTTTCAATGCTGCTGTTACCCCATAAAAACAATGTTTTTGGGGCTGATTCTCTGTTTTATTTTTAGAAGCCATGATGATGTAGAATAAATGTGTTTCGTTGTACAACTGCATTTCGTTATAGAACTGTCTAAAACTTGCGTGGCTAAACGGTAAAACAAATGCACGTGAATCACTGATTACATCCCACCTTCTCTGTTGTGCACTCGGATATCTTCTCATCTCATTGGTCTACAGTCATGATTGACACACGTGTGGCCCAGTCAAGGAAAGTATTAGTTTATGTTTTCCACGTACAGACTTAGCAGAGTTTACCATAGCAACCATGGACATATGATAGCAACTGTAAAATAGTCTTGGGTGCGCGCGTTGTGTCAGACTGACAGGTCAGTCAACCTATGATATTAGTTACAGGTTCGCGTATCTTGCTGGCCGATTGGGTTATCCTGATAAGGTAAGATAAGATAAGATAAGACTCACTTTGTTCATTCGGTTAAAATCAAGCCACCCCTGAACTAAACACCACTATACATAGGCTATTTGGGACCCATTCTAACGGCATCGGCAAGCCTGGTCTAGTCACACAAGAGCATTGTCCAAATTCCCTAATGCTGAATGGGCACTAAATCCAACAGACCCACTCCAAAATCTTGTGGAAAGACTTCCTATAAGAGAGGCAGCTGTTGTAGAGTAGTTTTGGAATGAGATGTGCGTGAAACTCATATATGTGTGATGATCAGGTGTCCCAATACTTTTGCCTTGACCTTACCTTGGATCTGGCTGGCCCAGAGCAATGCAGAACAATAAAGACGAGACAAGGGGGAAATTACTTTGCAATGGACTGACTCACTCCATGTAGTTTAATATGAGTCTGAAGTCAAATGTTTTAACTTTTGGGGGTAGAGGCTATTGTGATGTTCCTGCTGAGCTCCGCTCCGGTCACGCCCCCTTCAATCACACAAGCACATACACCTGTTTCACTCTCACTCATACTCTCAGCTGCATGTCATCAGTATCATTCACCATCCCAGCTGCACTGCATGCAGGTCCCCAATCACATGATCACACACACCTGATTCACTCCCTATATATAACCTGCACTCCCCTCACTCCGTGTTTGGTCTCGTCGCTACAAGGGCGAAACCTTTGCCCAAGTCTTCTAGCTCTGTGGCCCACTCTACGTCCCTGGGATTCCGCCTTCCGGCCACCGGCAACTACAACCCCATTGTCAGCTGGCTTCCAACCCAGCAAGCTCTCTGTCCGTGGGCGTCCAGCCCCGCAAGCTCCCTGTCTGCTGGCTTCCGAGTCAGCCAGTTCGGTGCCGGCAGACTTTCAGGACTGCATTATCCAGAGTGCCGTGCATACGGCACCGGGAGTAATGTGACTGTCTTGTCCGGCTTGTAGCCGTGTACCTCTGTTCTTTGCCCTTGCGCACAGTAGCCAGAGTGAAACTCTGTGCGATCTTTAGTTCATGTTCCTAGATCTTGTTCTTTGTGTTAGAACTCTGTCTGTTAACCCTTTCGTGGATTTGTATACTCTGTTTATGTTTGTCCTGTTCCCCGGCTGTACTCTATCAATAAACTCTGCATCAACTGAAACTCTTCAATCACAAACCCTGCAAGTCAATGTTTGAAATAATTGTCTTCCAAAATAAAACCATCATTTTACAATCTTGAGCATGTGTCAGCACTTTATTGAATGTGTTTGATCATAAAAATGTAGGAACAATCTGTAAAATGACAGTTTCTCTGCTAAATGTGAATTGCCGTCACTTAATTGAAGGTGTTTCATTGTAATAAATGAGGGAAAATCTGTAAAATACCAGTGTTTCTCTGCAAAACTGTTAGGGCTGCCACTTTATTGAAGGTGTTTAATCTTAATTAAAGAAGCCTGACTTAATGAATGGTGTTTGCTCGTTATAAATTAGGAAGAATCTGTAAAATAACAGTATTTTTTGCTGAACTTGTAGTACTGTCACTTTACTGAAAGTGTTCGATATTAATAATAGATTAAAAAAATCTGTAAAATAACAGTTTTTCTCTGCTGAACTGTTAGGGCTGCCACTTTGTTGAAGGTTTTTAATCTTAAATATCGAGGAAAACATTGTAAAAAAACAGTGTTTTTCTGCTATACTTTTAGTACCCTAACTTAATGAAAGGTGTTTGCTCGTAATAAATTAGGAAGAATCTGTAAAATAACAGTTTTTCTCTGCTAAACTGTTAGGGCTGTAACTTTATTAATGGTGTTTGATTGTATTAATTGAGGAAAAATCTATAAAAAAAAAAACAGTTTTTCTCTGCAAATCCTTAAATGGAAATATCTGTAAATATAGGGTTTTTGCACTTTATTTGAATTAGGATGTTTTACTTTAATTTCGCGGTTTTTGCTTGCCAGCCGTAGCTGCCAGTAATTTACTGTTTTTTTATAGATTTTTTTTTTACAGTGTGGTGAATGCTGAGTTCAGGACAGAAGAAGTCTGTGCTTTAATAAAAGATCAGCAGACATACAGGACCTCACACCTGCATGTTATTTCCCTAAACACCTTGCTAGCCCAGGCTCTGTCATGAGCTCTCACTCTTCTTCTTCATATGAGCTCCCTTCAGCGCTCCGTTCTTTTTCCATTTGGGTCAATTCCAGCGAGGGTAAGAGGGAGGGAGGAGGGGGGTAGCTGAGGCTGATTTAAAATGACACCTGCACTATTACCAGCCACTTCAAGAGGCAGCCATCGGTACTCGGCTGGCAGACGGCGCTCCAGAAGGCAAACAGGAGGGCCTGTAAGGGCCGTGTGAAAGGGGTTTGTTTCTAGTCGCAGCGCAGCTCGGGCAGATAGTGAGCAGCAAGATGCTCTTTCCTCCTTTCAGCCCCTCTCCCCTGCATCTCTCTTTTTCTTCCTGTCACCAGCCCTCTCTCTCTTCTCCCCCTCTCCCTTCATCTCTCTCTCTCACTGTCTCCCTTTCTCTCTCCATCTCCCTCCCACTCTCTCTCTCTTTCTCTCCCTGCCTCCCTCTCTCTCTGTCTCCCTTTCTCGCTCTCCCTCCCTGCCTCCCTCTCTCTCTGTTTCCCTTTCTCCATCTCCTCCCTCTCTTTCTGTCTGTCTTTCTCTGCCCTTCCATGGTTTCCCCCTGTGGCTTGCTCACACTCAGTTAAGCGTCTGACTGAAGGCAGGGGATGATTGGTGAGACCTCCCTGTGTGGCTGTCCATCGTCTACACGGGCAGCGGTGACATGATCTCTCTAATGTCCCCTCTGATCTGCTTCCTTTAAAGCACTGCAGCCTCCTTCTCCCAGGCTCTCTTTCTTTCTTTCTTTCTATCTTTCTTGTTTCTTTCTTTCATTTCATTTCACTCTTTGTTTCTCTCCTCCTTAGAGTACATTGAGAGAGTGAAGAGAGATTTTTACTGTACTTGATCATTTTTTTTGTCTGCAGTGGTAGAGTGATACAGTGATTAAGGGAGCATAAAATCATTGCTTTGTCTTGAGGTCCGTTCGTTCATAATCGCGGTCCTTCGTTGGGCTGCCAGTAACACTGTGAGGGGAAGATTATGCGTGGACATGGACATCCACTGGAGGGGCATGAACTCGCCGACAGTCGAATGAATCATCGAGGAAGGGGGGCGAGGGGGGGTCGGGTTGAGCCCTTCTCCTGCCTGTCTGAAAAGATGAACTGACTACACATGAATCGCTGTCATCAACTTTAGATCACTGCATTCTTACAGCGACGTCTAAATTAATAACAGTGTCAGACCCGTGGCTCCTGTGGACAAACGCCCACACAGATCATGAAACTGCCCCCCACTGAAAGGGTAGATGGTGTTTACTTGGGCTCTTAGCATCCTCTGGCCTGCCTCTGCACAGATTCCAATCCTCCCTGGCCCCCTCGTTGGGAGGCTGAGTTGTCCGTTATGTTCAGTGTGAGGCTCACAAGGGCCTGTAATGTCAGAATAGACTTTATTGCATTAATAAACTCCACACCAAGCCCACACATTTTGGGCCCTCTGGAGACAGGCGGATACTAGTGGTGAGCTCCAGCTCATTTAAAAGTGGGAGAGAGAGAGTGGGAGAGGGAGAGAGAGAGAGAGAGAGAGAGAGAGAGAAAGAGGGGGGTAAAGGGAGAGGGAGAGAGAGCGAGAGAGAGAGAGGGAGAGGGAGGGAGAGGGAGGGAGAGGGAGAGAGAGAGAGGGAGACTGCCAGTGTAACGGCCTCATTCCTTTAGTGTTCATGTATCCCGCTCAGAAACTCATCAGTGGAAATGGCCTGTTCTGTTTTCTTTCTATCTACCTCTATCTCCCTTTGTGTTTCTCCCTGTGTTTTTTACTTCTCTCTTTGTTTTGTTCAGTGTCTTTCACTCTGTCTTTCTCTCTCCCTCACTCTTCCACTGTCTTTCCTCTTTTATTTTCCCTCTCTCTCTCTCTCTCTCTCTCTTTATTTTTCTCTGGGTAAGCACAAGAATATAACGAATGTTATGCATCAACACATAACACTGATGGGATCAATTCATGGGTAAAATACAGTAATAGCACAAAAGTGCGTCTTTATCATTATTTCTGAAGTTTAAATTGTTGAGAAGCGTTCCAAAGAGATACAATGCTTAAAAGGGAGAAACGACCTGACTCAGTTTGAAAAGAGAAAGAGAGTAGAGGGAATGGTAAGCAATTGTCAGGAATATAGTGAAAAAATACACTCTGTAAATTGTTACAGTAAAGTGCCTTCGAATTGTTTTTCCAATAAGCACTTCAAGTCCGTGTTCAACACTTTTCTTAGGTGATGTGTAATCATCTACCACTAAAGGTCAGGAAACACAGAACATGCAAGTACTGTTGTTTACACAAATAAAGGCTTTCTACCTTGACTGAAACGAGCTGAGAAGTGGTGCAGACAAATACCGCTGTGCCCTTTTACACGCTACAGAAAGCCTGCAGGGACCATCATTTTACACAGCATTATTGGGAAATACTGCATTATTTTCATTTCAGTTTTCCATTTCCACATCCGAATTATAAGATTGGGCTGTAAACATTGGGAAAGTCAGTCAGTTCCAAAAGTAGAGCGCATCCAAGCCATATAATGTATGAAAGTATGAAATGGTCACTTGGCTTTATACTTCCAATATTTGGCAAATTTTGTTGATGAGATGAAAAAACACATCCAAATTGCTTCAAAAGAGGTTAATCCATCAGCTGTGAATTCCTCCAAAATTGTCATATGTTTGTTCTGCCTGATGGGGGCTTTTCTCAATGTAAAGTACAGAGCACAGCACTAACATCACAAATTTCTCCCCCATGGTTCATCGCAAAAGTGGCACTTTTGCAAACCACGAAAACAAACACAACCTAGCGTTCTCGTTCCACTCTGCCCGAAACTTCCAAACGTGCCTGGCGGCACTGAAATACTGCCACTGTCAGATTACGCTGGAGTTATGGCAGAAGGCCCTCAGGACGGCCATATCAGCAGCGCTCCAGCTCCGAAGAGGCGGAGGCTGCACGCAAACAACACCCCCCCCCCCCCCCCCCCCCCCACACACACACACACACACACAAAAACCTCCCTCAGGGGCCTCATGGGCCCTCAGTGGCACCCTGTGACTCATGCGTGGAAGGGGGTAGGGGGTGTCACAGGACATGAAGAGGGACCCAGTAGCCCCTCACTTACCCCACAGGGCACACAGGAGGGAGGGGGGGGGGGCAGTTTAAGGGGTGGGGGTGAGGAGTGACCTCTGTGGGAATAGCACTGGGCATGAGGGAGGAGAGCCCACAGGTGCGTCCTGATGTATTCTGCTGTGATGCTCACTTGGGTTGGGATGGAGGGTGAGTGTGTTTTTTTGTGTCTCTGCTATGTGCATTTCTTGGGGACTTCCTCAGGAAGTATTTTAAGGACACCAAGACTTTTTCCAATTTATTTTGGATATGTACACACACACACACACACTGAACTCTGGCATGAGGTCTACCTCCATCTTTTGATGCATTTGAAGGACGCTCAAGAGGATGAAGTGAAATGACTACACTGAGTGCTCCCTTCATCCCTTTAGGCGGTTTGGGTCGGGAGTTAGTCATCAGCCTAATGAACATGGCAGCCCTAGGCTTCTCCTGCACGACTGCAGATGCATTGGCAAGAGCTTTTGAACTTGGTTGTCTCATTTATCACATGAAACATACCCGCTATCTACCCTACTCGGATTTTTATTCCAGTTTTTCATGTTTGTGAATCTTTTCTTTGAAGGGCAGGACTCAACGGAGAGGGATCCCACAGCCCCACACTCAAATATATGGAGGCACTTGTCCTTTAATCTCTCCCCATGTTCTTTTGCCTTGTTAAACCGGCATCTGCTGAGTTTAAAGGATTGTCCCTCCTCCCCCTCCCCCCACCCTATCCCACTCCACAACCCATCCATTGTCCCTCTCTGTTCTCCCGTGTAGACCATCTGCCCCTATTCTGGTCAGCCCCTCTCTCACCCTGCTACTCGTCCCCATCTCCCTGTATTTTTAATGACGTGTGCCGTGGAGGCCGACAGCTTGCTGGGGTATAATAGCCTGTGGTCTGGACCTCCAGCTGCAGGGCCAGTGAGCTTATACCCCTCTCTCTATTACTCTCCCACTCTGTCTTCTCTCTATCTCTATCTTTTCCTTTCTCTAACGTCCTCTCTCTCTATATTTCTTTTCCCCTCTCTCCCCCCTTTCTTTCTCTTTTTCTCTCCCCCACCCTCTCTCTCTCATTCCCTCTGTCTTACTCCCTCTCTCTTTCCCTCTCTGCTGGGTGAGTGCGGAGGAGGGGAAGGGCAGTGTCCGACTCTAATTACCTCAGTGAGGTCCTCCTCAGGCTAGTGTGGCAGAAGCAACAGAGGAGGAGGAAGGAGGGGGGGGTGGGGGGATGATGATGATGACAAAATAGCAGGAATAACGCATTGAAACAATAACAAGGGCTGGGGATGGGACTGAAAAGGACACTGAACCCGGTAGCAGTTGGCAGCTCTGGTTCTGATGGCATCAGAGCCAAACCACAGGAGTTCCCCCTCCATTACTAGGGGAGGGTGGGGTGAAATGAGGGGTGTTTGGGTGGGACCTAAGCAGGGGTGGAGGGGAGATTCTCTCAGAGTATTCTCTGTGTGCCCCTCTTTGGTGTCAAACAGCAACAACTACCACTATGCCACTTCACAACTATGATCTCTGAGTCTGTTAGTTGAGTGCCTCTGTGAACTAAAATGCATGTAATGTTCAGCCTGAGACTTGCTTTGGAGCCACAGGCTGGATCTCAAAGCTCATTCAACTCCTCATCTTGGCACTGTGAATTTCATCCACATCATTTAGCTGTCTACCTCAAACGTGAGAATATTTCACCTCTCGATGCAACCAAAGAAGTCATGTTTTTTTCTTGCCTCATCGTCTCCAAAATTCTGCCTAAATCATGAGCAGAGATGTGGCATGAATGTTGGGGTGGATGGGCTCTAGCATCAGTGGCTGAATTAGTGCCATTTATTTCATTGTAATTGCTTCTATCATTTCCCCCTGATGATAAGACCAACATCAGTGTCAACTGTTCCCGCAGGGCAAGACAGCCTCATGAATATGGACTTAACGCCTCAACTCGGCTCAAAGGAAAGGAGACAGCGGTGCACACAAGTGTGTGTGTTGTCTCATGTTGTCAATGAGCACCCCACAAACACTTGTGGCAACACAGAACAGAGAATGAGGGATCAAAACAACCACAAATGAAGCAGATGGCACTTATAGACTCCGGCTCTGTATTACACTAGCGCGCAGAGCCATTGTCAAGTTCATTACATTACGCTTATGGTGAGCTTCACACTCTGAAACAAGACAGGAAAATTACAGAGATAATGAATAGATTCATTATTAGTCTCGTTTGGCTGTGTCTTGCACTAATCCTGAGCGATGCACTGACTCAGAGAGAAATATCATCAAGACGAATCAAACAGGGAATAAATCATATTTCTTGTTTGGAAATAGCACAACAAGAGGCTAGGGTTTTCATGCCTGGGGCAAGATAATGTTGTTCATAAGAATGGCAACATTGAGGTAATGATGACAGGATGTGACAACATCAAAGTCAGCCAGGGAGTGTTTGGTTTTTTTTAGCTTGCTCTACCATGATGCGCTGTACTGGGCCGAGCCAAGCCAAACCAAGCCGAGGGGAGCTGTCCTCACTCCTCACTCCTGAACGCCTGTGCTCATTTGTGTGCTGTGCCAGACAGGGGATGGCGTGGAGTTGATAGGACATCTAGTTGTCAGAGTGTGTTAAGTGTTCATTACAGTGAGGGATTTGTCTGGAGATGAGGGGGACGGGGTGGGCGATGAACACACAGTGGCAGGGGGGAGTGAGTGAATCACTACTAAGGGATGCTTTTTCCAATCCTTCTTTTTTTGATTCTTCTTCTACTTCTTTTTCTCTCTTTTCTCCTCTTGCCTGCCATTGCTTGGAGCTATTGACACAGCACATAACCTTTGAGATGTGGAGCTCGGAAATAGCTGCACTATACAACACCGCCAGCCTTAACACACTGTAATGGGCATCCTCCTGGACCTTAGGGTTTGGGGAAGATAGCATTCGGGAGGGTGCTGTGAAATGTCCTTGGGTCCCAGGTGGCTCACTAAGACTCCAGTGCTCAGTAACTCTTTGTGACACTTCTCTCCTTAAACCCATCTAAAATACATCACGCTCCGTGCTCGGAGCATAACAATGCATGTCAAAGTCTTCAAGGCTTCTGAGTGTTGGTTAAAATGGATCTTAAGCTACATATAGTAAGTAGTCCCATCAAGTGTTAAATGGATACTTAAAAAAATGAAAAAGGCAGCCGAAGTAAATCTATAATGATTAAAAATGTCAATTACAGTCGCCTACCCATTCTTTCTGCCTTGTGTTAATTTTCCTACAAATGCTGTAAGAATATTAATATTTCTGACAATATTCACATTGATTGACAAGGACACCAGGGTTCAGAAAATATTCAAAATGATTTTCATGAATCGTATGAAGTATGGATTCAGTCATCTTTAGGGGTCTCCTACAGCACGAGAGTTTCCATTTGAAAGATACGCGATTCATAAAAAAATTGTCTCAGTTAGCAGAATATAACGCTGTCATATTTGGGCAGATGAGAAAATGAAAAATGGTTCACACACGGACACGCAACACACAAGCTGCCATTGAAACCACCTGTGTGCTTAGCAGTAAACTCCAATCATAGCATGTACGGAGCTCCTGCTTTGAAAGAATGCTGAAGCAAAATAACAACAGAAAGAGACTCACTTTGTCAAGGTCCTTCCAGCGGTGATGCTGGCCATGATGATACTCTCGGGTCGCGGCATGGCGACGGCTTTAAAGGTCCCCTCCCAGAACTTCTCGAAGAGCTGCCTCTCCTGCTCTCTAATGCTTGCCATGGTGCCTCCACTCTGGGGGGGTGGGGTGGGATGGGATGGGGGGGTCACAAAGGAGCTGACAGACTTCTGCTGCTGCTGTGGCTGATTTCCACAGCTAGTCTCAAAGTGGGAGACCGACATGAGTAGAGAAAGGAGTATAAAGAGATTTCCTCTGGTGGAGTCCGTGGAGTCTCTCTGTCCCCCTCTCTCTGTTTCTTTAAGCGAGGCGACCGCTACGAGCTTCCACACACGGGCACATGTGCCGGGAGCTGTCCAAGTTCTGAAAACCCGGCGGAAAACAGAACGAGCAGGAGAGCAAAAGAGTGTGCGAGTATCTGTGTGTGTGTGTGTGTGTGAGAGAGAGAGAGAGTGAGAGAGAGAAAGATATGAATAGAGAGATGTGTCCGTGGTCAGGGGAGAGAAGGGTCCTTTCGTCTTCCTTTTGTCCTTGATCTTTGTTTCTCCCTGTGCTCTGTCTGTCTTTGTTTTTTTCTCCTCAGTACGTTTGTCTCAGAGGCTCTGTGTCTGTGTCTGTCTCTGTCTCTGTCTCGGCAGCCGGTGCCTTCTCCTGCGTGGACATGCTGAGTGTGGCAGTGGCGTTCAGCGTGCAGCTGCTTTTTATTTGCTCACAAGGAGGTCGGCTTTGCCCTCCCCATTCAGTGAGGTGGCTGCCTTCCCCTCTCCCTCCCTCCCTCTCTCTCCCTCCCTCCCTCCCTCCCTCTCTTTCTCTTCCTCCTCTGTTTGAACACAGGAGCATTCCCTCCTCCTCCCTTCTCTTCTCTTCTCTCCTCTCCTCTCGTCTTCATCTCCGGCAAGTCAGATGTGGTGTAGGGTGAGGTGTAAAAAGTGAAGGACATGAGCTTATGTGAACGTGCGTGCGTCTCTGTGTGTGTGTTATGGGTGGGAGCACGTGCATGTGTGTGTAAGAGTGTGTGTGTGTGTGTGACAGCGAAGTGAAAAGCTGGGTTGAGGGGGGCTGGTTTTGTCTTGCCCAGCCGTTGATGCTGAGACACTGGGGTCAGGTCACAGAGGGAAGGACACTTTCTGTTGTTCACCCAGCCACCCCACTCCTCTCTCTCTCTCTCTCTCTCTCTCTCTCTCTCTCTCTCTCTCTCTCTCTCTCTCTCTCTCTCTCTCTCTCTCTCTCTCTCTCCCTTCCCTACACTCTGTCTCTCTCCCTGCTGATAACAAAAACAGCTTGACCAGCTATTTTAACTAGCTTAAGTAGCATGATTGTTGATGGTTTAACTGGTCACATTTTTCACACCTTTTCAGCTGTTTTTTTCAACAGGGTTACATCTCTCTCTCTCACACACACACACACACACACACACACACTCTTTATCTCTCAAACTCCACACTCTCTCCCTCTCTCTCTCTCTCTCTCTCTCTCTCTCTCTCTCTGTCTCGCATATACACACACACACTCTTGCATGGCTCTGACTCTACATCTCTCTCTCTCCCACTCTCTCTTCCCCTCTTCTCTCTCTCTGAGTAGTGGACAAAGCCCTGAGCCAGTGGTCACTGCATCTGCATAACAAAGGCCAGGAGCTGGAGTAGAGCAGGTGGTGCATGGTGCACAAGCCTGACACACATCACCCCCCCCCCCCCCCCTCCAGACCCCTGGGGGCAAAGCGTTTCCTCTTCAAGCGTACCAGCCAGCATACCAGTGACACACTTATCACGTACAGCCAAAGCCCAGCTGTGCTCCAAAACCACGCCAAAAAACTCAGCCTGAGTTGATGGACAAGAACACGGGGGGTAGATGTACATTTGGAAACAAACAACACTCGTGTCTGCATTTGTGATTCACAACACTGGCCTGACTTTAACAGGACAAGAGTGAGTAGAGTCCCAGAACAATTCCACTTGTGATATGTAAGTCGGCATGTGGTTCATATTTTCATGAGTAAATAAATCAGGTCTTAAAAGTATTGTGTCCAGTTTTAACAGAACCTTAGGTTTAAATATAAAATTACTGTAAAATTGGGTTTGTAGGTGCTACCTTTGTGGAACGCAAAGGAGTGTTTTGACTAGGCAAGTGGAGGGCCTATTTATTCATCTCATAAGAGAGAAAACCTGTCAAGTAGTCTGATAACACCGGGAACTTCGCACTGCTAAGACATCGGGGATCACAATCTCATTTCCCGAACTAATAGGTATGCAGACAGTCCGTGAAGCCAGCAACTCAGCTGATTAATTATGCGTATTCCAGCCACTAACACCAAACTTAATGTGTAACAACATCCCGCGCTTAATGATAAGTGGGTGGCTCGTCAGTGTGCTCTGAATAAAGATGGGCTTTAAGTACACTTGAATTAAGCCAAATGCCGACACAGAACGTGTTTTTGGATTGTTGCCTGGGAATATTAAACATTTGCATGTATTCAAATCTGTTTCCCAAAAAACACACTTGGAACAGGTTATTCCCTTGAGGGGGCTGTGATATTTAGGGATTGTGCACATTAAAAAATGCCTTTTGGAAGTTAAATGCAAAAATGATACAAAACACAGTCGTTTGTCTCAAGGGAAACAATTGCAACAATGCTGTGGTCAGCGAGCTTGTGGTATATATATCGTTGTGTTCCTAAAAGCCTCAAGAAAACCATTATAACTGTCAACATTCACCGTCAGAAAATCCTGCGTAATTGACATTTGCATGTCACTTCAAAGGCTTTTAATTGTCAACTCACATCTACAAATCATTTTTAACACTGTCTAATACCAGTGAAACACAGTTTTGCATGAATATTGGAAATAAGCTGGAAACATGAAACAATAATCCTCATCAGGAGTCCTTTGCTAACTCTCTGGGGGAGAAGAAGAGGAGAGAATAAAACAGAGATGCAGGCTAATTATGGCTACATCATGGTGACAATCTCATGTCATAAACTATTGTCTTTATCCTTTATCCTTTATCCATACATATTACTCAGAATAGACTTATAGACTTATGCTGTAAGTATGCCTTTGCAGTGCCCACAAAGGACCAGTCTGCGTCCAACAACAGGCACGGCTTTGTACAATGTAGGGATACAAAGGTCCCAAGGTTATGGTGCCTGTAAGAAGTTTAATCAAATCTATCTCTATTTAAACACTATTTTTTAATCAGGCTTTTTCTCTAATCAAACTCTATCTCTAATCAGGCTCTATCTATAATCAAACTATCTCTAATCAGGCTATATCTGTAATCAAACTATATCTCTAATCAGGTTCTATCTTTAATCAAACCCTATCTCTAATCAGCTCTAATTCTCTTCACGAATCCTGAAGTGGGATGAATGGAATTGATACTGTGTAGCTATTAGTCACTTCTATCAATTCATATGATTGTAGTGGACTTGCATGCCATCCCCATTTTGTCTGATGACAAACCTGAAAATCCACTTCCTGTTCCAGCCTCTCTGCCCATATTTGTGCAACATTTCCCCCTGCAGTCACTAATAATATTGCCCCATTTTCAGCTGATGGTAACAGGGTTCTGGAAATGCCACTCTCTGCTACCAAGAGGCTAAAAGAGGCTAAAAGAGGCCTGTTCAGTGTGAGAAACCAGACACAGCACAGCACAGCTACAACACAGCACAGCACAGCACAGCACAGCACAGCACAGCACAGCACAGCACAGCACAGCTACAACACAGCACAGCACAGCACAGCACAGCAAAGCTACAACACAGCAAAGCACAGCGCAGCACAGAACAGCACAGCACAGCACAGCACAGCTACAACACAGCAGAGCTACAATAGAGTTACAATAGATTTACCATAGAGTCACAGCAGAGCAGAGCTACAATAGAGCTACAATATATCTACCATAGAGTCACAGCACAGCCGAGCTACAATAGAGTCACAGCACAGCACAGCTACAGCACTGCAGATCCATATCTAACACTTGGTTTAAAAGAGAGTGTACGTTTTTAATTGCTGCCTTTTGTTCAGTCCTCACAGTTGGAGACCGATGTGTTCCCTGGTGCTGACTGTAGGTCGACGATCATTACAGAGTGAGGGGACGCACTGGGTGGAGTGCAGGGAGCCGGACCAGGCATTTCTGCCTTCCACTTCCAGGCATGGCTGTGAGAAGGTGAAATCCCTCCTTCTCACCGTTGCACTGAAATGAGTCTGACTCATGTTGCCCTGCAAAAGCGGGAGAGAGACTTGGACTCCCCCACCACAATGGTTGGATCCAATTAGGTTGATTGGACCAATTAAGCCCAAGTGGCAGCACTATTGAAAGGGTGCCTTATTCCAAGCATGAGAAGGAGCTTTGGAATTGAGAAATTTGAACAGGCATGAAAGAGGCTGTGAAAGGTGTAACAAAGTAAAAGACCACTTACCTGCTGTGAGGTTAAGTGAAAACTGTATCTAGACGCGTGGATATGGTTTTGGCGCCTAGTGTTTTGGTGCCTAGTAATTGTGCCTAGTAATTGTAATATTTAATTAGTTAACCCCAGTCGCCACATCCCAAAAAAGTGGAGTGGCTTATAGCACATTTCATACACAGAGGCAATTCAAGTTTATTTATTTAGCATATTTCATACACAGAGACATTTCAATGTAGTTGACAAGCAAGAGAAACATTAAAAGGAAAAAAAAGCAAGAGAAACATTAAAAGGAAACATGAAGACAACAGCGGGGCAAAAGAGCTGCTGCTTACACAAGGAACAGGGGTGCTGGCTGCTGCTTACATGCGGAACGGGGGTGCTGGCTGCTGGATTTGTTGCCGCTGGGCATTCATTGGGCCTTTTTATTGCAGGACCTTTTTCCCCATTGACTATTTATAACTTGATTCACAAAGGTATAATAACAAATGACTTGCCTTGTTGTGTGGTGGTGTTCAGCCATTGGGGTCTTTAGGGAAAGTTTAATTGCGGGGCTTAACCTGCAGGTGACAACAGCATGGAATATCTTTAAAGCTGTAAGGAACAGTAGTGTCACTGGACACTGGTCATGGCATTTTGTGACCCAATGGCAACAACAAGGTATGGCATAGTTACACTACCATGCAAATGTTTGTGGTCACTTAGAAATGTCTTTGTTTTCCATGAAAGGATTATTTGACATCAAACCTAGTAACCACCACATACTTCCCTGTTGCGGTGCTTTATGAGATACAGGCATTAGATCTACAGACAAATAAGTAAACAAAGCTTTCATGTAAACAAAAGTAATACGTCTGCCGATTCATTTTGCTTAACACTGCCGAGGAAAATTGCTACTCAGCCTTAATCCAGCTGCTAAACGTCTATTCATTGTAGGCCTACATTAGAGAGAAACATTTGAGTTTTTTCAATGACGTGATTAACAGTCAATAATCACTTACAAAAATAATTAACTGTGACAGGAAAAAAGCACCAATGCCACCAACCTCACATCACTAAATAACCTTCAGCTAAGGACAGGAGCTGAAGGAGGGGAAGTTTCTGTCCATGTTTAGCAGCTCCTCTATGGAAGATAGGAGCTCAAACGGCAGCCCCCACAGTTTTGTTGAAGCACAAAAAGACTGAAGACTTTGAAGATTTATGCGAGGATAACTGCTGCTTTTAGTTTTTTTTGTCAGAGGGGTTTCAGTGCAAAGGCTTTTTTACAGATTATAACTCAAACAAACTTCGAAAGAAAAGTGAAAGTTATTGGGTTGCTTTTAGAATTGCATTTTGGAAAAATAAAACCGATTAGACGGATTAGTCCATTGGCAATCATAGACGATCAATAACCTGTTGCCATTGTTTTAACAAGGAGGAATACAATCAGCTCCAGGGTTATAGTCAGGCCCAGGGTAAGTGGCAGGGTCAGGGACAGATGGTTATGATACAGTTGGTTTACATGTCAGTGAAACTCAGGCTTACTTAACAAGCGTTACTTATCCTTTCTATAAAATACTGCTGTCAGAGCTCAGATAAATGGATCCAATAAATGCAAGCTCATCCACCTCCCACCTATACTGTACAATGTCTATATGGCATTGGCACAAGTTTGTTTGTGTGAAATCCCATTTTATTCTGTCCGTAGCAAGATGTGAAATATTTAAAGCTATGCTCAATGAGACAGACAAATCCAGCAACAATCGTAATTGCCATCTCCTTATTTATTCAGGTTCACCAAACAAGTAATTGAGGAGGCGGCAGAGACATTCCAACATATTTGCTGCAGCAGAATCTTTAGGTAAAAGCGGCCCATGCATTCTTGGGATAATTAGATCTTGTGTGAGCGTGAGCCCTTTTCTTGCCTTCCTTCGAGGTACAGAGATAAAATAAAGATAAGCCCCGTCACCAGCCTAGCTGTCTGCTTCTGCCTGCATATCGCCATAGAAACCATCCTTTACTCCTGTCAGAGGATAAAAGGAATTCAGTGAAACTGTCCAATTGTGTCAGGTTTTGTTTAATTCAAACAGTCAACATGACAAGAGATGCAGTGTTATTTATTCTAAAAGAAACACACAGCAGGCAGGAGGGGGGAAATATCCAAGTCATTTCGATCAAAATGTCACTACAGAGGGGTATACGAGGAATTGTTTTGCACTGCAAGTTATATAAGATGTTTAAGTCTAAATAGCAAACACCGTAAGCCAAAGAGTATTTCTAACTACCTCTTCTAAAAAAAGAGAGAGCGAGAAAAGAGCTTGTGAGCTTAGATAGATATTAATATAAATTATTAATATATAATTACATGTATTTATAAAAGGGATTGTGTACAAAATATGTCGCCTAACTTGACGAACAACCCACTTCAAGCCAGGAATCCCAGGACACACCACAACAGAGACGGGAGTTTTAGTTTTTAGAAAAATACTGACAATTTTATTAGAATTCATAAAAGTTGCCCTGCTTTGCCAAGCAGGTTTAGCAGCGGGCCACAGGCCAATAGTGGTCACCCAGTGAGGCTGGGGTCTTTACAAAATAGAGTGAAAAGGGCACACAGCAAAAATGGCACAGCAAAAATGGCACACTGGGCATCAACGTCAGTCCCACACACTAGCTAAGGGAAGGTATAGGCACTCCATAAAACCAACAGGCTACACACTAATCACACAGCACACAGTTTTCCCCGTGCACATAAGGACCCCCAAGCCTCTACCAGTCAATACTGTCTGACCCACCCCCAAAGCTAACACCTGTCTGGCAGGCAGGTAGACACAGACAACAACAAAAAAAAGAATGTCCGTTCGGTCGGGGTCCCTCCCGACCGAAACAATAAAAATAAGAAAATTCTGGCTCATAGAAGGACTAGGTCAGTCAATATGCATCGCCAGTCCACCTGGGGGTAAGGCCGGCGAAAAGTACTCTTCCCTCAGCCGGACTTTTAGTTTGACAACCTGGCCAGTGTCTTAATTCACTCCCGGGTGGCCAGGACTCTTGTTTTGACGCCTGGTTGCGTCTTTTGGCAGGGGAACGATGGGGCTTCTCCAACTCCAATGACGTCAGCAATGGGGATTCCCGGAAATGTCCGTAGTCTGCGTTCGTGCTGCTTGTGGATCTGGAGACAACAAAACAACCAGTAAGCTCTCAATGGTTAACCAAAACGACAGCCCACTCACAGCAATCGGATCATTTAAACCAACGTTCCTTTAGTTGGGTTTGAGAGCGCTGGACAATATATCTCGAAGATGTCTCTCCACTCGCGCTCCTTTGGGACCAAGGCGTCGTAGTCAGCGTCGTAGTCAGCGTCGTACCAGTCTGCGGTGGCAATGGCGGTGGCAGTGGCAGTGGCAGTGGCAGTGGCAGTGGAGATGGTAGCAGTCGCGGATCCCGCAGCCCGTCCTTGGCTCGGTCGTGGAATCCAGTACCCCCTCTCCCGCATCTCGCCGCTGTGAGTCTTTTTATATTACTCCCATTATGGTTCAGCCAATCTTTGCCGCGGCCGCGCAACTCCACTGATTGCCTACAGCCGTGTCTTACTAGTCAATGTTTGAACGGCAATCAGTGGATCAGTCAGCGGGTAAAAAGATCAGACAGATGAAAACACGGAACTGTGCAGATATGGCAACGTCCACAATAAATATTACACATATAAACCCCTTATCCCCATTGTCAAAGGGCAGATAGCCAACAGAGTCACTCCCAACATTAATCAGAAGTTATACATATACATCCACCTATACATATAACATCACTCATAATAAAACACACATGGCCCACACGACATAATCCCCCCCTACTAAAAGGGTGGTCGTCCCGAACCACTTCATGGCTGGTAACGTTGTGGACGTACACCAAGGTTGGGCCGCTGTGACCGCCTGACCAGAGGTACCGACCCTCCCTGTCCCCCCTCACCTTCCTGGGTATCAGTAGGAGGCTCAGGTATAGCTTCTTGGACTGGTACTGGAGCCAAAGGCGCGGCGCGCAGGTCAGGTATGGGCATCGGCACCGGCGGATATACCAGCACTGGCCATCGGGGTGGTGGGTCTCTCTTCTCCCTGGTTGGTCTGGGGGCGTCGCTGGGCGGAGAGGTGGGAGGCTCTTCGAGGCCAGCAGGGCAGGGACGAAGGTTGTTCCGATGGAGAGTGCGAACCGGACCCTCCTTCCCTTCGGGCCGGATACGGTAGACTGGTTGTCCAGGCCGCACCTGGGAAAGAATCACAAAAGGTGAAGGAACCCACCTGGGTTCAAGCTTTCCCCGGGCCCGACGTCTGAAGTTTCGTATGAGGACTCGCTCCCCTGGCAGCAATGGGGCAGCCCGAGCCCTCCTGTTGTAGCGTGTCTGGTCCCAGGCCTGTCGCTGCTGTGTGCGTGCTTGGACCTGTTGGTAGGCTGTGGTCAGGGCCTGCTGGTGGTAAGCGACCCATCCATCTAGGGTGGCTCGTTCTCGGGGCGGCTGGGCCTCCACACACAAGTCCACGGGGAGCCTGGCGTGTCTGCCAAACACCACAAAATGAGGAGTCAGTCCGGTGGAACTATGTATCGTGTTGTTATACACCTGCACTAGTGCAGGCATCTTGGCTGGCCACTGAGACTGCTCCTCAGCTTTCAGGGAACTCAACAAAGCCAACAAGGTCTGGTTGAACCTTTCAACGGCTCCGTTTCCCTGCGGGTGGTACGGAGTAGTCCGGCTCTTGACACAGCCATACAGGGCACACAACTGCTGCATGAGCTCTGACTCGAAAGCCCCACCTCGATCGGACAGGATCCTCTCTGGGCAGCCAAATGTCTGGATGAATGCTCCCCACAGGGCTTTCACCGTAGTGTGGGCGGTCTGGTCACGGGTCGGCACGGCTACTGCATATCGGGAGAACAGGTCAGTGATAACCAGGATATAGGGATAAGCGTCAGCCGGCCTCCCTAATGACAAATAGTCCAAGCCAACAATTTCAAAAGGATAGGTGCACTGAATGGATTGTAGGGGGGCTCTCACCTCAGGACCGGCCTTGCTGATGGCACACTCCACACAGTCCTTGGTCCAGGCGTTGCTGTCGGTGACCATGCCTGGCCAATAGAACCTCCGTCGTAGAAGGCTCAGGGTTCGCTCGCTGCTTGCATGCCCTGAGGCCCGATGGTACTGGGCCCATAGTCCTTGGGCTTCGCCACCTGGAACCAGGACTTGGTGAACGTCCATCCCGGTACCTGGCTCTTTGGTCTGCCGCACCAGAACCCCATCTAGGATCTTGATTGAGGCCCAATCGGTAAGCAGTCTCTGGGCTGTACGAGTCAGTGTAGCACGTACCTCCTTGGTTGGCAGGTAATTTGCCCTCTTCCAATCATGCAACTGTCGAAGGGCAGGGTTGGCTTGTTGTGTGTCCCTCCACTGACTGGGTGGAGTTGTCGTGAGCATGGCCTCGCCGTCCCCTGCTGTACCTGAGGGGATTACGTCCCCGGGAGGCGGTGGTTCTTGGCCCGTCTGCACTGCTGTCACCCTGGCTTCCTCTGGGAGCCGGGAAAGGGCATCTGCATTCCCGTTCTTGGCACCCGGGCGATACTTGACAACATAACGATAGTTGGCGAGTTGGGCTACCCACCGCTGCTCTGTGGCTCCCAGGTTGGCTGTTGCCAGGTGCACCAGCGGGTTGTTGTCGGTAAAGACTTCGATCTCAGCCCCCCAGAGGTAATCCTTAAACTTCTCGGTGATTGCCCACTTGAGCCCCAGCAGCTCCAGCTTGAACGAGCTATAGTTCTGGTCATTGCGCTCAGCTGGATGCAAGCTTCGGCTCGCGTAGGCAACCACCCGCTCACGCCCATCTTGGACTTGCGACAGCACGGCACCCAACCCACTCAGGCTTGCATCCACATACACACGGAATGGCAGGTTGAAGTCCGCATAAGCCAGGATTGGGGCGTCCAACAGCGCAGTCTTCAATCGGTCGAAGGCCAACTGACAGTCCACCGTCCACAGGACAGCAGCAGACTTGGCTCCGGTAGTGCCTTCGAGCAGGCGATGGAGGGGGATGGCAATCTTCGAGAAGCCAGGGATAAACCGTCGGTAGTAGCCTGCGAAGCCCAGGAAAGACCGCACCTGCTTCACCGTGCTCGGAACAGGCCATTCCCTCACTGCAGCAGTCTTCTCTGGGTCGGTGGCCACTCCATGTCCGCTGACCACGTGGCCCAGGTATCGAACCTCCCGACGGAAGAGATGACACTTGTGGGGTTGGAGCTTAAGGCCATGCGCTTGAAGGCGCTCGAAGACCTGCTCGAGGTGGTCCAGATGACTGTTAAAACAGGAAGAGAACACAATTACGTCATCCAGGTAAACCAATAAGAAGTCGTTTACCTGGTTGCCAAGGCAACGCTGCATTAGGCGCTGGAAGGTGGCGGGGGCATTGCACAGGCCAAAGGGCATCCTCTCGAACTGGTACAAGCCCAATGGTGTGGTGAATGCGGTCTTTTCTTGATCGAGAGGATCCACCTCGACCTGCCAATACCCACTCGCCAGGTCCAGGGTGGAATACCATGCCGCCTGTTTCAGGGTCGTGAGGGACTCTTCAATTCGAGGCAGGGGGTAGGCGTCCTTGTGTGTTAGTGCGTTCAATTTACGGTAATCAACGCAGAAGCGCCAAGAACCGTCTTTCTTACGCACCAGCACTACGGGGGCAGCCCAGGGACTAGCGCTCTCTCTTACAACTCCACTCTCCAGCATGCCCTGCAGGAGCGTACGCAGCTCGGAGTACAGTTTCGGTGGGATTGGACGATGGCGCTCCCGTACAGGTGGTGCACTGCCTGTCGGTATCTGATGTAATACTGCATTGGTTCGCCCGAAATCCTCTTCATGGGCTGCAAACACCGGTGACCACTTCCGTAACAATGCAGTCAGCTGGTTCTGTTGTTCTTGGGTCAGGCCTTCCCCCTGTAAGGCCAGGACAGGGTGCTCACCCGTGGTCTTCGCCTGGACTGGTCGCACAGCCACTTCCACCACAGTCGGCTCTGGGTTGGTTAGCACCATTTCGCTCCGACCCTGCACATCTTTGGACGACACCTGGCTCACAGCAGCCAGTGGGCGGCCCAGAGGGAGCTGAACCGGGAAGGGATTGGGGTTACAAAGCCGGACAGCCACGTGCCCCTGACGTAGCCAGCCGAGGGTCCTTGCCACCCGCCACTCATGGTCGCCATCATCCAGGTCTTCCACCATCACCAAGCAGTCAGGATGACCGCTGCCTTGGGGGACCTTGGTCCACAGCATTACTTCCATCTCTGGCGGGAGGATGACTGGTGGCTGGGGTTCCAGTTTGGCAACCCCCTGGAGATAGGGCCCAGGCCCTGATACCAAGGCCTGCCGGCATGTGGCAAACGCCTGTGCCCAGGCTTTCCCGGCGGTTGGGTTATTGGTCGTTCGGAATGCGGCTTCTCCCGGATGGGTCCCCTGGAATACCTGCTGCCAACAGTCAGAGATTATATTCATCCCTAGTATTCCACAATCAGAACCAAGGCATGAATCTTTCACAATCACAACCCCCTTATCAACCAGCTGGACCCCACCCACCTCAAAGTCTAGAAGGATATATCCCACATAGGGGATTGCCAGGCCATTTGCTGCCCGCAGAGTGAGCCAAGGGACCTCACTAGCGTCATGAATTTTATCCGCCCCAAAGTGTCTCTGAAAAAAGGAATAACTAAATAAAGTCACTTGGGATCCCGTGTCTAAGACACAGGGTATCTTTTTGCCACGCACACTAACCTGTACTTGTGGACAGTCTCCTACCAGCGAGGGCTTCTTGATAGCAGTGGTGGTCCCACCTCCCTCGATGGCTCGCCCCACAGCAACCGAGGGTTCTAAAAATCCGAGGGGTTGGGGCGCTGTCGCCGGGAACAAAATCGTTGAGTGTGGCCGGCTTCGCCACAATCAAGGCAGATAGGCCGGCCCCGTGCATCCCACCGATATGGCTGGGCTCCGCCTTGGGCTCCACGGGCTGGTTGGGACCTGGATGCTGGTTCTGAGGTGGTGGGGAAACGACGCTCTCTTGCAGATGGATCCACTCCATGTCCATGGAGTTGGAGGTTCCTGAAGTCTTCTGCAAGGGTCTTGCTCAGCACAGAAATCTGCTCTTTTAGCTCCTGTTGGAGTTCCAACTTGAAAGACTCTTTCCACTGTTTCCAGGAAGAGTCGGCCGCTGTGGGAGCAGCAGGCCCTGTAGGAGCAGTAGGCTGTAGAGAATTCACCCGACAGACCTGCACGCCTCCATGGTCCACTTCCCTCTCGAGGGCTTTGGCTTCGGCACATGTTGCAGTGAAGGACATGTCAGGAAGGCGCCGCAGCTGACGCTGCAACTCCTGCTGGATGGGGCTTGGTCGAAGACCCATGGCAAACTGGGCTCGAAGCATCTCGTCGTCTCCTGCGGCTGGGCCTGGGTCTACGGCCCGCCACTGATGGTGTAATCCACGGAGACGGAGTGTAAAGGCACCCACTCCTTCGTCGGCCCCCTGTCTGCACTGGAAAAACTGTGCCCTCCGTTGGGCAATCGATGTTGGCCCCCCATACAAGCCCCGCAGGAGGGTGAAGATCTTTTCGGCCGTGTCTTTGCTGGTGGAATCGACAAGCTGGACTTCCTGCTTAGCTTCCCCCTCTAGAGCACTCAGGACGAAATCCACCTTCTGCTGGCCGCTCAAACCCTGCGCCCTAAGGAAGGCTTCCATCTGTGTTTGCCATTCTGCAACTGCAGCTGAACCACCCTGCCCGCTAAACTTTGGGATCCAGGGCCCCCCCATGAACCACGGCATCATAACTGTGTTTACGGTGCCGGCCTCTGGTCTAGGCTCTAGCTCCTCCTCCATGTCGTGGGTGTTACTGGGATCCTGCCGACTACGCCAAAAAGGGGTGTCGCCTAACTTGACGAACAACCCACTTCAAGCCAGGAATCCCAGGACACACCACAACAGAGACGGGAGTTTTAGTTTTTAGAAAAATACTGACAATTTTATTAGAATTCATAAAAGTTGCCCTGCTTTGCCAAGCAGGTTTAGCAGCGGGCCACAGGCCAATAGTGGTCACCCAGTGAGGCTGGGGTCTTTACAAAATAGAGTGAAAAGGGCACACAGCAAAAATGGCACAGCAAAAATGGCACACTGGGCATCAACGTCAGTCCCACACACTAGCTAAGGGAAGGTATAGGCACTCCATAAAACCAACAGGCTACACACTAATCACACAGCACACAGTTTTCCCCGTGCACATAAGGACCCCCAAGCCTCTACCAGTCAATACTGTCTGACCCACCCCCAAAGCTAACACCTGTCTGGCAGGCAGGTAGACACAGACAACAACAAAAAAAAGAATGTCCGTTCGGTCGGGGTCCCTCCCGACCGAAACAATAAAAATAAGAAAATTCTGGCTCATAGAAGGACTAGGTCAGTCAATATGCATCGCCAGTCCACCTGGGGGTAAGGCCGGCGAAAAGTACTCTTCCCTCAGCCGGACTTTTAGTTTGACAACCTGGCCAGTGTCTTAATTCACTCCCGGGTGGCCAGGACTCTTGTTTTGACGCCTGGTTGCGTCTTTTGGCAGGGGAACGATGGGGCTTCTCCAACTCCAATGACGTCAGCAATGGGGATTCCCGGAAATGTCCGTAGTCTGCGTTCGTGCTGCTTGTGGATCTGGAGACAACAAAACAACCAGTAAGCTCTCAATGGTTAACCAAAACGACAGCCCACTCACAGCAATCGGATCATTTAAACCAACGTTCCTTTAGTTGGGTTTGAGAGCGCTGGACAATATATCTCGAAGATGTCTCTCCACTCGCGCTCCTTTGGGACCAAGGCGTCGTAGTCAGCGTCGTAGTCAGCGTCGTACCAGTCTGCGGTGGCAATGGCGGTGGCAGTGGCAGTGGCAGTGGCAGTGGCAGTGGAGATGGTAGCAGTCGCGGATCCCGCAGCCCGTCCTTGGCTCGGTCGTGGAATCCAGTACCCCCTCTCCCGCATCTCGCCGCTGTGAGTCTTTTTATATTACTCCCATTATGGTTCAGCCAATCTTTGCCGCGGCCGCGCAACTCCACTGATTGCCTACAGCCGTGTCTTACTAGTCAATGTTTGAACGGCAATCAGTGGATCAGTCAGCGGGTAAAAAGATCAGACAGATGAAAACACGGAACTGTGCAGATATGGCAACGTCCACAATAAATATTACACATATAAACCCCTTATCCCCATTGTCAAAGGGCAGATAGCCAACAGAGTCACTCCCAACATTAATCAGAAGTTATACATATACATCCACCTATACATATAACATCACTCATAATAAAACACACATGGCCCACACGACAAATACATTACTCCAAAAAGAGGAAAGATGCTTATTACCAGATTTAGCTACTATCTGATTTCCTTCTGCAGTCCTGCATCTCCCCTTCGATCTGCAGTCCCTTCATCCTCTGTTGATTTCCTTGACTCCCATTTCCTTACTCTATGTATGTAATTGCAAGCCATGACAGCCCACAGAAAAACAAAAAAGCAATGTTGCAGGAGTCCCAGTGGCTCATACTTTTCACTTTCATTACAAACACTAAGGCCACCTGAGATTGTACGACAGAAGAGACTGTAACAATGAGTAAAGACTGATGAAGCCACCTGAGATTGGACGTCAGAAGAGATTGTGACATTGAGTAAAGACTGATGAACGACTTAAAGGACTCTCTTAACTAAAAAAGATTGATTCATGTTTAAAAGTTATTTATTTATAGAAATTACACTATTTCTTGACAGAACCTTGTTTACATAATTGAATTTCCACATGATTCTGTTTTGGGAAACATGCTATTAGTGAAATGGTCAAAACTATTGAGAAACCAAACACACATAAGTTTGATAGCTGGGCAGCCTGAAGCTACTTCATTATTTAGATGGACTCCGCTATCCTTCTTGCTACGGGCAGATCCAGACCAGCCTTTCTGACTTCCTTCGAGTGATGTCTGTCCTTGATGGGTGGCTTTCATTCTCTGCTGGCCGGATGAGGACATCTTATCTAAAATCAATCCTCCTTCATCCCCCGGACGACCAGTGATCACCATCAAAGCGGACAAATTAAACAGAAGCTAGAGCAGCAACAGCTTAATGAGCCGCTAGCTTCCAACAGAGTGTCTTCCTTTGTCTCTGACCTCTCGCTGCTGATCGTTAATAGGCTGTACCAAATAGTCAGCCTGCAAACTTCCACTGTGTCCCAAAATAAATCATCTCCTTTTTCAAGAGTTTAGAACATGGACTATATAGTTCGATTCAATTGGATGTATTTATAAAAGTACCATAAACAATCAAGAGGATATCAAAGAAGATAGCTAAAGAGGATCAATAAATGGTTGGACTAAATAGTTATTTGTGTGGAGGTCTTTATTTGGCTGGCCTTGGTACTGGAAAGAGTGCGTGGAAACAGTCTGGAGGCCTGCTGTTCTTTTTTTCCCCCTCGCATTGTGTGTGCCATATGTCATCATGCTATTACCAAAAGTGCAACGATCTGTCAAACAATATTTCTTCCAGACCCTCCCAAAAAAGTAACTCCCCCCCCCCCCCCAAAAAAAAAAAAACACACCGTCTGCAGTTTGCAAATTCATCATGACAGACTTCACTGAGCACTCTTGTTGAAAACTCCTCTCAAAGACAATGTTCAGCAACTTTTCCTAATTTACACAAGATTAAAGGTGCATTAAGGATTAATAGCTATTCGCTAAAGGTATGCTAGCAGCTAAAACTAACGAAATCTCTTGAAATGTGCTGACTTTGACATTATGACAAACTAATTACTCAACGACTGTCCTTACACAGTCAAACATCAATCATGTGCAACACAAGACTAAGCAAGAAGGCAAATAAGCTACTTACTAGATCGGCAGAAGGTAATCAAAGCCAGGTCGGCGGGCATCGGCAGGCAAAACTACAGAAGGCAGTTATATGCCTATTGACCCTGCTATGCCATTGGCACGGACGCAATTCTCCATATTAAAAGTCATTGTAACGCCCCAATTTTTTTTAAGCTGTTATTTTAAGGTTAAACTGCTTATCCTAACCCTAATCCTGAAGCATAATTGTTGCATATTGTGCCTTTAATTAACACATTCTATTTAACGACTGAAAATAAGCAACTTCCTGCTATGGTTATTCATAACCATCAGTTTAAACCACAGCACAAAGGAGAGATTTACAAATATGTTCTATTTAAAGAACCTAAATAAGCAGGGTACCTCTATGATGATGCGTTGTTGTCAGCTTAAACCACTACTGCTGTTGAGTATAAGGGCATTTCATCCTTAGTTGTTTCACTAAGAGTGTTTTAACTGTTACTTTTTTTTTTTGCATGGCAGAGCTTGGTTACCCCTCCTGTTTGGAAAAGGCCAAGAATTTACATTTTCAGGGAGAAACTGTTGTTTTTGAAGACACTTTTGTGAACTGTCGTCATGCTTTCACAAGGTCTTGAAGATTTCAAATCATGCAACTATACAGTGTCAAAATACCTGTAAATGGAGAGCTTAACATATGTAATAAGAATGAAGACTAAATAATGTTAAATGTACAGTATATACCACATATTGATTGAGGCTTTGCTGTGTAATTTTATATCAGCGGTGATGGAATTCTATGTACTGTATGTCTGAAATATTAGACTATAACATATTACTAATCCGGACAATAAAACTAGGCCTATTTCCAATTGCATGCTTTTACAGACATGCAAATTATATCATAAAGTATATATTTAGGTTTCCTCCATAAGGAGGTTAGGGTTAGGTTTCCTCCGGTAGTTTCTGTTAGTATTATTCTTGTACCATGGGAGTCAATGGCAGCCCCTAGAACCATATGGTAACTTTTTGTGAAATTTGGCACACTCATTAAGGACAGTCTCGTCTTCATTCATACCAAGTTTCATGGCTCTCATTACACCACTCTCAAGACGATTGACCCTATCCTCACAACCGTTTGTCCGGTAAAGCCACTCAAATTCAGCAGAAAAGGCGCCAAACAGGAAGTGAAGTCATATGTCAGCAAATATTTGAGTGAAATTGACGCCATAGGGTTTGTTTAATTTGTCTTGATCCAGGGAATCCAATGGTACCTCATTTTTGAAAATCGGTCATACGGTTCAAAAGTTGTGTGTGTTAACACAAGTCCAACTTTGACCCGTTGGTGGCGCTAGAGTGGTCTAATGAGAGACATGAAACTTGGTGTGAATAAAGAAGGGACTGTCCTTAATGTATGTGCCAAATTTCACAGCATTCTAGCACAGTATTGCATTTGGAATTTAATATCCCATCGGTAAGTCTGCTGCATGAATTTTTCTATACAGTGACAAATTGTCTCAAAAATAAATTTTTCCCTGGTTCGCAATGTTTGGAGGAGGAAACCGCCATCGCTACTTGCAGCTATATGTTTTTTTTGTTTATTCATTATTATGTAAATAGTAGCTCAGGACACTTACTATGAAATGTGTCTGGTTTCTTAGTTCTATTGTAATGAAGTCTGCTCTGTTTGTTTTCATGCATGTAGGTGATGGATTGGCTGTTGATATGGAGGGCCATGGTGTGGCGACACTCAAACTGAGCAGTCAGAGCAGGAGAGACGTGGATGAGAGGGCATTGCTATCTTCTCCCATCACATCAGCAGCAGGCTGGATAAAACTCCAGGGGAGAGAAGAGCACACCAGAGCATACGAAAGGAGACCTCGCTCGGCATCATAGATGAGACAAGCTCCCTGGATATGACATAATGTTCATCGTAATAATGGCAAGGCCTCCCGGAGAATGTTAATGACATCGCCCAACGTCATTCGAAGAGACAGCATTATTATTATTATTTTTTTTTCCTTTCTTGATTCTGTCAGGTTTAGGGTACTATACACATTTTTTTTTTTTTGCTTTCTTAAATTTTCATCTATCCCTTTAAGTGCGACGCTGTCTCATTGTGTAGCTTTATATATTCATAGCTCTTTCTCATGGAGCAGTCGCTTCCATTTCCGCTGAAGATAATTGTTGCGACAGAATGCCTTGTTGGCTCTCTCTCTGTCTGCCCGACCACTGTTTCGCATGTTCTTCGAGTGTAAGTGATCAGCTCCTCGCTTCTCAGTTTAAAACCAATTCACTGTGGACTGCCAATTAAAACCACATCGCACACAAAATGGCAAGGATGCGTGGTGGTGCCAGATCAACACACACAAGCCGCAGCTCGTCCTTGACGGTGAAGCCAGTGCTGAGAGGCAGAGCTTGGCAGTGGGAGAGAAGATAATTGACCTTGTAGACTCTATTTATTTTGCCAAATTGATTCTGCCCATCACACCCAACTTTCCCATCCCGCTGAATTTCCCTCCGCAAACTACCACCGTGTGGCACCTGGGTAATTGACATGTGTGACCGGCACGTGACCACAAACAGATTGAAACATTAGCGGAATTCTATCCGGGGCGCAGCACAGCTCAGCACAGGCATGGCTTATGCAATTAATCCATAGCCTAACCACAGACAACTCTGCATGACCCTATAGCAGGGGTACTCAATAGGCGGACCGCGGTCCGGATCCGGACGCAAACGGAATACAATTCGGACCGAAGCCAAAATCAACATTCTAGATTAATCTAAATGAATCATGATCCAAGCGAGTTTTCATTGGTGCGTGATTTCGCGCTATATATTTTTTCCTACTCTGTGTTGTTTCTATCTTCCGTGTCCAATCCAGAGGTCCAATCAGCAGCTGTAATAATAACATCACTATGACAACTCTCTCATTTAATGTTGGCCACAAGCTCTGTGGGTCACGCAGGCTGTGTGTGTCACTGGCAACAACGCTGGCAGATCGATTTGTGAACGGACTGTGTTTCTCAGTAAATGAAAATCATGGCGTGCTCTAAACCCGACAAAAAAACGAAAAGTTGATTCCAAAAATCGCAAATTAAGAAAGAGACAAGTATGCATTTGTGCTGCCTGTTTGAAGTAAAAAAAAAAAAAACGATGTATGTGTGCTGTCCGTGGGGAGCACAAAACCGATGTGTTTAATCTACAACGAGACGGTTGTCCTTGTCAAAAGTGGTAACGTGATATGTCACTATGAAACAAAGCATGCACACTTCGAACTAAATTACCATCAGAACTCTGAGGATAGGGTCAGAAACCATCTGCAATCATCATACCAAGCAACATGCAGTGTAATTGTTAGATCAGACACACAACAAGATAATGTTGTGAGTCTCCCTTTTTATCCATGAATATGGTGAAAAACAAATACAGGAGCACACACGCTAATGAACATTTACCTCAGTGCCTCCACCTGGCCCTCACACCTTTTGTGCCCAAGATTAAAGCACGAAAAGGGTGTCACCTTTCACACAAATAAGGCCAGACCACATCACCTTTGGTGCGTAGTTCAAACGTTTTTGATGGAGTTTTTAGATTTTGATCACTGTTCCGGACCCTGGACTGAACGGAAATTTGGCGAGTGGACCTTTTGGGCTTCTAATTGAGTACCCCTGCCCTATAGTATATCTGAGGATTGACTGAGGCTTAACTCGATTCACATAATCATTATCATTCAACAAATTCAGCTGGTTGCAATTCAGAAACCTCGCCGCTAGATGCCACTAAAAACTACACACTGTTCCTTTAAGACATGCAGTCTCTCACATGTTAATGTATTCTTTGGATGGAAGTTTTGTGCTAATATGCGCTCATTCATTTCACAACTTTTCACAATGTCCCTGTGGTGCCCTGAATACTGCTTTTGGGTGGTATTCCATTATTTATACACACACGATTATTCTGTGTGAAAATAATAGCATTGTGCTTCTTGAAAAGAGTGAAGTATTCAAAATGACTTTCATCATCGGTGCTCCAAATGCACCTTGATCTAGTACCAAAACATTTACCACTTTTTCCTGATTTTCCTCTAAAAGTGGAACTGGAAGTGTTTATGTCCAAGGACCGTTTCTCTTTGATTAACCTCAGCAAACTACCTCCATTACACCTAGTACTGGCATAAGGGAATTTATGAACATGAGGTTAAAACAGGCCCCTGATATAAAGCTTTTGACATATACTCTAGAGTCTGTGAACAGACACTACCTATAAGATGACATCTAAAGGGGGAACACACAGGTTCAGCCCACTGTGTCTTTTACTCACACACTCACACACACACACAGACAGACACACAGACACACACAGACACACACAGACACACACACACACACACACACACACACACACACACACACACACACACACACACACACTTGCGCACTACATGGATTCTCGGAAAGAGCCTCCTCAGCATTCTGTCCGGACCACTCCCAGGCTCAGTTGCTGTAATCCGTTTAGGTGAATTACGCAAGGTTAATAGTTGACCTTGCCATAACAGTGGCTCTAAGTGAAGCTAAGCACTGCTTTACACCTAAGATAAAGGAGTTCAGATTTCAGCAGTTAATTTACCTTTGTTGAGAAGGCAAATTTAGGCTTTATTTATGGCTAACCCCAAACCACACATAAACATAAGCACACACACACACACACTCCCACTCACCCACAAACACACACACACACACACACACACACACACACACACACACACTAAATGAAGACAGGCTTCATGTACTTCAAAAGGCTTGGCACTGAAAAGATGCTCTGTCAGAGCTGGTCCTTGCAAGCAGCAAAATCCATATGCTTGCTCTAACCTTCGACAGGAGGAGCAAGCCAGTCAATGAGCCTACAAAGGTGCATGACCGGCAACAGAGAACACAGAAACTATAAAGCCTATTTTCTGATAAGAGTTGATCCTTATTCAGGTGCCATGTACTGTGGTGACTTAACAGGAAGGGTTCCTTTGGTTTCTTTATAAGCTGCAGTTTGTTGCTGCGCCACATTTTGCACCCTGAGGGCATACAAGTCCTTGGCGGTTTGTGTCAAAAGAAGCTCTCAAAAAAGCAACTCACAAATGGGCAAAAGGGGAAAGCGAATATCTTACCCAAGATTCATTTTTTATTTCTCCCTGTAAACAATGACAAACACTTCCCTGTGAACGGAAGCCCTGAACCTAATTTCAAGATATGAAATTGTAATTTCAAGATAATATCTCTAAGTGATTTGATAATATCTTAAAATATCAACTTACTATCTTAAAACAACAAGACACCATCTTGAAATAACTTAATATCTTGAAATAATCATATATTATCTTGTTATTTCTTAAAAATTGTCTCAAAATATTTTCTTGAAATTATGAGATATTAAGTCATAATTTTGAGATATTATCTTGAAATCACAACTTAATATCTTGAAATAATAAGATATTATATTGAAAAAATGCGATTCAGGGCTTCTGTACCTGTGCTCCAAGAGGGCTTGTTAACTTTGCGAGCGCACTGATATACTAGGTCTTCAAGCCTGCAAAAAGCTGATCGATAGAGTCTGGGCTTTAGTTTATCAATACGCTTCATGGCACCTTCTCGATGAATGTCAGAGGTCTCAGAGTTCACACACCTTCATCATGTATGACAAAATTCATGCAGAAATGCCAGTGTGGTTGGACTGAGGTAGTATTTGTAATGCTCAGTTATGTAAGTGCTCCACTTTCCTCCTGTCTGTTGGGCTAAAGCACTCAGCCCATACAGCAGCTAATGGCGAACCGGATCTGTACCAAATCTAAGCCAGAACTGACCCAGGCTCGGGTGCCATCTGTAAGGAGATTTCTTTGTGGCCCTCTTACATTTATAGCCCAAGTCAAAAGTCATGTCTCTGCCTGGATACCCCAGTCTCCTTCTGTAATACCCCTGCCTCAGGCTCCAGCAGACTCCTTCTCTTTCATGACATCCTTACAAAATAAGCTTGAAAGGGGAATAAGGGAAGACACAGGGAACACACACGCTATTGACTCATGCTATTAGCGTATCATTTCAATGTAAAATGATCGGAAAATGTTATTGATTACACCCCTATGTATGTTAGTTGTAAGCTGCTCTTCTTTTTGTTTCCCGTTTGAGCTGATTGCGTCTTTGACAGGAGACGCAGTAAAAAAAAAACTGCAGTTGTGCATGAGGAGTGGGGCTTGATGACAGCGGATGATTAAGACACTGTAATTTTCGAGGCTTCGATAATAAATCTGCATGTATTACGTACTTCTGGAGGACATAGTGTGCGCGCTAGCATAAGGGCTATTAGTGACTGATATATTAATTCCACTTTTCAAAGTTGAATGTTTTTTATCATGCCTACTGCACACACTGCAATGAGCACAAGGCTTTAGAAACCCTGTTTCTGGATGCTATGCTTCATTTGCTGCCTGTGGCCTTTTGTTCAAATCCATCAGAGATAAAGGAGTGGCTTTCATTGCTGTCTGTCGTTAGCACGGGCCTCTGGACATAGCCAGGGAGCATGCTCACTCGGTCCCTGTATGCCTGCCACATCAACCACACAGACAAGACAAGCATTGCGTACTGCACTCCTTGTAACAATGCCACCTGACCAAATAGATCCAACAGTTATTAACTAAGGGGACTTCAACTGAGTCTCTTGTCTTAGTTAGTCTGTTTCTAGTCTCGTCTGTGCCAGATCAGTCTTTGATTGTTGGGTTTGTTCTCCACTCTGATTAATTGCTTGGTGAAACTGACTCTTTCTATACCCATCACGCCTCAGTAGCAAATTACTATTGATGATGTGACCAGTTAATGCAACGAATGTTCCGGAACATGTGTCTGTCTTGCCATCAGGTCCTCTCAGACCCCCTTCCTAAACAAATCCCCTTCAGACTGAGCACACACATTATAATGAGTGATATCACATCCATTGACTTTCTGAAATGAAATGCCTCACTGTAGGAGGAAAGAATGACTAATAGCCATGTCCAGCTGAGTAGTGTACAATTTGATTTTCAGAACTCAAACCATTACAAAAAGCAATTTTGCTAAATGTTATATGTGTGTAAGCCAGACCCTTTTGTCTGGAAATTCACTAAATGCTATATGTTAGTAAGCCAGCCCGATTGTCTGCAAATTGCATATTTCCTGGACATAAAGAGACTGCTGTCGAAAGTAGTGGAAACCCTGCAGTGCCAACACACTTTGTGGCATATGTGTAGGTGGAGGGCTGGCCAACTTCTCATCAGTGCAATCACTCTGGTTACCATGGGATTAATGATACAGCAGCCTGGAGTAATATTACACAATGGCTACATGTTGTTCGTGATAATTGCCTTTCTATTGCCTCTCTGCCCTGAGAAGGTTAAATGAGCTGTGGAAAGAATTAGACGACTTCTTTTGAGGGATAATTTCGGCTCATATTAGCATTCTGAGATTTTGTGGTGACAAAGTGCTTCATGCAACGACTGCCAGGGAAAGAAATATCTGAGAATGATGAGCACCCAAACGTTATACATGAAAACGCTCAGGATCTGACTCAGAATTTGAAACAAAATCCTCTACGTTTCATAGTGGATGTAAATTGTACTTTATGTGAAAGCTGGTAATGAAAGGGAATTGCAGCTGCCATAAGCAATGACTTACAACATTATAAATATGAATGGGCTTAATATTACTTGTTCCAGTCATTATTTTTGTGTTGAACCACCTCCCTTCACAAGGATTTTGGATTATCATGAAGTGTTTTGAATTTTTTAAGTTTTAATTTTAAAGGCATAAATGTGAAAGATGTAAGTACATATTTTACATATCAGTGAAAATTAAATCTATGACCAGGGCAAGATACATAACTGCTTCGTTATTGCTCTCTTGCTTCCTCCTGTGCAGTATCTCTGAAACGGCAGTACAAATGTGTGGAGAGTTCATGTTATTAGAGCTAAAGTGTCTTGCTGATGTGCTTGTCCGTGCGATGACACCTCGCCCACTCACCCACACACAAATATACACACACACACACACACACACACACATACACACACACACACACACACACACACACACACACACACACAGACACACACACACACACACAGACACAGTAAACTCAACTCTCCACGGATGCCAATCGTGAAGCTCTGTCCCCCCCCCCCCCCATCTCTCTCTCTCTTTCTCTCGGGCTGAAGGTGGATGTCGCCGAGTCTCATCCTCTGCTAATTTAAAGTATTTTGAGGAGAACGGGACAAGGCTGTCTTGTCTCCAACATCGGCGATAGTGTCTGCTCTTGAAAAATAATGCCTTCCTCTGGGCTTCCTGAGATGCTGTCTCTCAAAGTGAACAAGACGGGGCTCTGCCTGCCAGACCCTGTCCACAGTACATCTGCATGGGTAATTACCTAGAGTTCTGCAGAGACAAGGATGGATGTGGAGCAGAATTGGGCCAGAAATGGGCGAGAGAAAAAAATCAGCTGCTATCGAGCCACAGTCTGAACCTGCAGCAGGTTCTGGGAAAGGAATGGTCACTTTATAAATATTGATAGTCTCCCTCCCTCCCTCCCCCCTAAATATATCTCACTGCCGTCTTCTCTGTGTCTTTTTCTGTCTGTCTTTGTCATTGCTGTCTCAAGCATCTTATACCACATATAGAAATATCACAAAGACTGAGTTTATATTCTCGACAGACAGATGATCACAACTGCAGTTCCCAACACCTGCTATACAAAAGCAGCACCTGGATATAAGTGTGTGTGTATGTGTGTGTGTCTGCTATTCCACGTCTGCTATGGCGTCGACCTCCTGAACAGGTGGTCTCCACCGGTGGCACGGAACACTACTGGTCTTGGGGAGTAATGTGCTGTTCCTTTCAAAAGGGAACGTGTGTGCATTGGCATGCCTGCATTGGCACTCAGAGAGTGTCTTCGCACAGCATGACACATATTAATGAGTCAATCTTTCCCTCAATGGTTTTTCCATCTCTCCTCTGTGAACAAGGAGGGGAAAACCCTTGCTGAGGATATTCTGAACAAAGAAGCTGAATGCTGGATTGACTGAAATATAGACGGGCAGAAACAAACCCTTCCTATTTCTCAGCAGAAATAGCGCCTTTCAAGATTTCATTTTGTATTACTCTCTTAGAAAGGTATCTGAAGAACTTTCTAACAGAACCCTGGCTTTGTAAGAATATGCTTTATATGTTCCTGTGGCTCAACACGTGGAGCAAGGTGCTAACAACTCTAAGGTCATGGATTTGACACATATAATGGTGAAATTGAGTGTATCTGTACTGTAAGTTGCTGTGGATAAAAGTGTCTGCTAGAAGTAAAATGTATTCTAGTTAATTAAATGTATGAAGTGTCTTTATAACAGATGGATAACAGAAGTACACAGGGTGAATTTGTCCAGGGTCACTTTGAGAGGTTTCGGTAACACGGTATGGGAATGCTAAATGGAATCTCTGCTAACCTTGTATGACCCATATAGAGTCCATGTGGAATCAAAGTATCTTTTCTCCTATTCTCAAAGAGAATTGGGCCCATCAAAAATCAATAAATCTCATCACTTTCGGGAGCAAACTCTGATTCGTTGACATGACCTGTGCTATTCTCTATCATGACTCTATATTTGCTTAACATATATAAATCTAGGATATCTGAAGACATAACCTTCCAATAAAATTACGTTTCTAATGAATTGTCACAACAACGGCACATACAGCAAATGGTTCTCTTGAAATATTTCGGCTAAATGGTCCCAATTATAGCTACTCCAGCCTCCCAAGCCTCTAAGACGAGCTTGCCTCTGGGATGGAGGGTTTATTCTGCGCTGTTAGCTGGCTGCTCTTGCAATATCACCGCTGCTACTGTGATCAAAGTGCTTTCTCAGTTCTATCAGAGATCTTGGGTGGGCTGTGCCGTAGCCACTAACGCTCACGTTATGAAGAAAATGTCAAATTAACGTGAGGTTGAAATTTGTGATCACAGGCATTACTAACCATTGTTTGCATGTTTATTTCTTTCATAGTTTTTATTAATATAATTTGCTAATGCAACAGACAACATTGTATAAATGCAAGTGTTCTGTGAAAGGGTTTTCATTTTTGCCTACAAATCTTAGTTGCTGTGAAGTTTACTATGAGAGAAAGTGTGCATGACTGCAGAGACTACGGACAAAGACACAAAATTTTATACTTGAAGCAGAGTAAATGTTGCAAGCATTGTGCCATGTTACAAATTTCACATAAAATGGATAGCCATGATGCATTGGAACTGAGGACTCCTTTTTGTCCTACTGTTCTTAACCTTGCTGTTATTCGACCACTGTTGATTATTTTGACAGTGTGAACTTGCATTAAAGTTGCACACATAAAGCTTAAGTATGTGTTTTGACAGCCCAGCCTAAGGTAGCATAATGCCTCGTAAAACATTCGCCGCTTTATTTTTTTGATAACATGTCTATGCTATGACGGTGCATTAACTGAAGACAATATTATAAAGTCTCATGCTGTGACACTGTCATAGCCTCTATGTATATTAAAAGTAGTGTCAAGAGGTGTCAAGAGTCTGTGGCACTAAATCCATAAATTGTCCTTGAGGGGATAGACTGAGTGATGAAAGAGCACTTACAGTCCATCAGTTCATCACCTCTTTCCTCAGATGTAAATTGACCCCTGCTTCTTCTTCTCCTCCTCCTCCTCCTTCGTCTTCTCCTGCAAAGAGCCTTTGTCACCAGGCCTGCTCGTACTGTAGTTACTGGACATGATCTTTGCTGTGAAGGATTTCCTGTCATGTGTGAACGACACGTTGCACATCTGTCAAGTTAAGGAGAGCTTTTTACAGTGTGACTCGTGCTAAAACATGGAAGACCTCTGGTTGGAGACATTTTCAATGAAGAAATATCGATAATGGGTGTATAACGGCTTTACAATTTGCATTCTGAGTCCTCCGTATTCTGGGTCCTCAGTTCTACATAGAAAATGAGTTTAATTGTGTGTGGGACTGAGCCAGTCGACCTTATGAACATAATTTGAAAAACGAGAGCTGATGGGGGTGTGAACACTGGTGAGAGGACTTTATTTTCATGAACATTGCATAATTTTGTCAAAGCACAAAAAAATACACCTAACCTATCACCAAGCAATTGGACTTAGCGACCTCGACTGCAATGCGATTAATTTTGCAATCATTCCAGCAGAGATAAAGTTGATATTTTGTACGACCTTCATGGAGGTTGTATCTTAATCTCCAACTGGAACGAGGAAAGCTAAAAATATAATGTTGTCCTTCTTCTGTGGCTTTCATGGTGTGGGGTTTTCAAATGGACTGTTTTTTGGAGCTAATTAGCTAGCAGCTGCCTCTTCAGAGAAGGGATGCTCTTTCTAACAGCAATCTTCCATCAATTTCCCCTCGCACAAAGACATGTTGTTCAGGTTGGTGATATTAATTAAAACTGTGCACAGAAATATGCCGGATGACGTAATTCCAAATGTCATTTTAAACTCATTACGATCATCTGGCCCCTTCTCCTGGTCTTTCCTATCTGTTTAAGGCGTTCTTTTATCTGTCAACTGTAATTATGTAGTTCTTGGCAGATAGAAAGTAATGATCGATATATCATCATGTCTCTTGGGGTTACATAATACC
>NC_137913.1:29073389-29230889 GCF_963457725.1 Sprattus sprattus
GAGAATCAATTTGACCACCCCACACCCCACTCCCAACTCTCTCTGATTCTGTCTTTGTCATCTTCTGTCGCTCACCCTCTCTTTTTCTCATCCCCTCCTTTTCTCTCTCTCTCACTCTCTCTCTCTCTCTCTCTGTCGCTCGCTCTCTCCCGCTCTCATCCACACTCTCATGTAGTACAGTATCTATAGGCTGATAGATGCTAATCTGCAATGCAAGTCTTTTAGAAATCAGAGCCCAACCTGAGCCATCCCTCATGGTTTGGGGAACATATGCTGCAAAACACCTTCAGAGAAACTCTATAGATCAGTAACACTGTGCGTCACACCTAACCTTTATGTGTTTCTTTGTCATTGTTATGTCTTGTATCGTCCTCCAGTCTTACAACGAATGCAAGGAACAGCAGTGCTGAGTTGACCAACAGAGGTAAATTAATTATCTCATGTCGTAGCAATACATTATAAAAAATACAAGCCTGTTTTCCTATGCCTCCTTGGTAACAAAGTGTCAGCTACCAATATCATTTTAGCATTAATGGAATTTCACACTTCCAAAACAAAACACATGTTCACCAAAATACAGAGTAAAATTGGTGATATTTGCCATAAAAATACAGTCTGGCTCTCATTGAATCATGGTGCTCTATTTCGCTACGCCCTTCCCCTCCCTCCCCCTCTTCTTCTTTCTCTCTATGGAACTTTGAATGCTCTATCGCTCCGCCACCCTGCCCTCCCTCTATGGTACTTTGAACGCACTTTCGCTCCCCCCTCTCCTCCCCCTCTCTCTCTTTATGGTGCTAAAAATGCTCTTTCACCACCCCTCCCCTCCCCCCCCCCTCTCTTCATGGTACTTTGAATGCTCTTTCGCTCCACCCCCCTCTATGGTACTTTGCTCTATGAGGAATCATGAGGAAACCTGTCAAGACAGAGTGAGGTTGCACACTGACAGCCCCGGATTCCAAATGCCATCTTCTCTCTTGATTTCAGTCACATTGTCATGTTATTTGTGGCCTCTTTAGGGTTGAAGGGGCTGCAGAATAACCCATTATGTGAGTGTCCATTCCTGTCAAATGCCTCGAACGCTGCCATTATGTGTGTGTGTGTGTGTGTGTGTGTGTGTGTGTGTGTGTGTGTGTGATTGTGTGTGTGTGTGTACTCTCAGCAGCCTGAGTGAGTGGATAAGATGTGGCTGGCACCCTATTGTCCCCTTAGACCATAGCTTTGAGGCTGGGCAGCAGTGATCTCCATGACCCCCCACCCACCCATCCATCCCCTTCCTTCCACCATCCCCAAGGTCCTCCAGCAACCACCAGTGAGTGAGGGACCAGGGCCAGCTATCCCCCCAGCTTGTCTTCTGAGATCTCCACCTGCCCTGGCTTAGCTTGGCTTGCCTGCTAGCCTGGCACAGTATGCTTGTACTGGGAGATTATTCCGCACACGCCATGGGTGCCCGTCTGTCTGTTTTAATACTACCAGTTGAAATTAGTTGTTTAAAGACCCTGAAGACTGCAAAATGTCTGGTGCTTTGTGAATCATGAAGTGCTGGCAAGCTCGTTTGATGCTAACGACAGATGAATTTTTAACCATATGAAATGGGTAATTCTGGGAATCAGACCCTCTTCTATGTGTTGTTAGGTGTCTGAAACTGTAGCTGGTGCTGGGAAATCAGTAACCCAGGTGCAATATGACTCATTTAGCTTTTTTTTATTCCACAATCAATTTTGAGACATTTCATTGCGTCTGTCGATATTTTAGGGTTACTTCTCTGACAGCTTTGTTTTTTTATGTTAATTATATTATTTGGTCTTCTGAATTACAGTGCCCTCCGCAATTATTGGCACCCTTAGTGAATGTGACCAAAACAGGCTATGAAAAAATATTTGTTTGCTGGTTATCCTCTTGGTCTTTCACTCAAAATATTCTCAAAAATCTTACCTTTTCATTGAAATAAAATTATTGAAAGAAAACATTTTGATTTTACATTAAATAAATATTATTCTCCTAAACAGGTGTGCCACAATTATTGGCACCCCTTAATTTAATGTTTTGAGCAGCCTCCCTTTGCCAAGATAACAGCTCCAAGTCTTCTCCACATAATGCGTGATGAGTTTGGTGAACACATGGCACGGATCTGAGACCATTCCTACATACAGTATCCCTCCAGATCCTTAGGTCAACGCTGGTACAATAGGTTTCAGCTCTTTCCACAGATTTTCTATGGAGTTTAGGTCTGGGGACTGTGATGGCCATGGTAAAGCCTTTATTCTGCTGTCGGTGAACCATTTTTGTGTTGATTTTGAGGTGTGCTTCGGATTATTGTCCTGATGAGGTCCAACCACGGCCCATTTTAAGCTTCCTAGAGGGGGCTGTTAGGTTTTCATTTAATATCTGCTGGTATGTGATGGAGTCCATGATACCAGCTATCCTAACAAGATGTCGAGGGCCTTTGGAAGAAAAACAGCCCCCCAACATCAGAGATCCGCCACCATACTTCAAAGTGGGTATGGGGTGCTCTTCTGTATGGCTATCTTTCTGTCTGTGCCAAACCCACCTTTGATGTTTGTTGCCAAGAAGCCTTATTTTGGTCTCATCTGACCATATAACTCTAATATAAAAGTCTGACTTACATTTGGCAAACTGTAGGCACTTTAGTTTGTTGTTGATTGACAGCAGAGGCTTTTTTCTGACAACCCTCAAAAACAACTTGTGGTGATGTAGGTGCAGTCTGATGGTAGTTCTGGAGACTTTCTGACCCTAGGACTTAACTAACCTCTGCAATTATCCAGCTTGGAGATTCTTTTGCCAGTCGACCATCCTCCTCACGGTGCGTGGGGTCAATTTACAGATAGGTTCTCTTCCAGGCTGATTCCTTACATCTCCGGCCGCTTTTAACTTCTTAGCTATTGCCCTGATTGTGGAAGTGGGTATTTCCAACTGTTTAGATATTTTCTTATATCCCTAAATCTGGGTTCCAGCAGCTCAACAACTTTTTGGCGCACTTTGACACTGAGTTCTTTTGTCTTTCCCATCTTGATGAATGACTAAGGGTTTTTGGCCTGTGTCACCTCATATTTATACCTCTGTGAAGCAGGAAGCCATGTTTGACCACTTAAGAGTTCCTAATCAAATAGATGAACTCAAAAATGTAAAAAATGACTGCTAATATACTTCTGCTAGATTTTAATGATAGGAATTTCTAGGGGGGCCAATAATTGTGGCACCCATGTTTTGGAGAAAAATATTTTATGTAATGTCAAAAAAATTAATTCTTTCAAGAATTTTACTTCAATGAAAAGGTAAGATTTTTGTGAATATTTCGAGGGAAAGACCAAGAAGATAAACAGCAAAGATATATTTTTTCATAGCCTGTTTTGGTCACATTCACTAAGGGTGCCAATAATTGCGGAGGGCACTGTAAATGCCACAGTTATTTTAAGTAATTTTTTTGATTTTTGATTAACTTTCAGTGTGGTTCTGGTTTCCTACAAGCAATGTGGTGAGGGGCTTCTGAACAAAAGGCTGAGTTATTTGTGGTTTGGGGGCATTTGGACCTTGGCCTCGTTTCCTCTCCACTTGAGTGAGTGTGCAAAACAACAATCTGCATAATTGGACAGTGGAGGCCGGATGGTGCTTACAAGTGAGTTGTAGGCCTGTGTCCAAGCCTGGGCTGCAGGCTGTGCATCTGTCCCAAGGCTGATAGCTCCACACAAACACACCAACCAGGCTCCTCTGTGCCTGTTCGTTTATTTAATCAGGTAAGGCAGCTACGGGACACATGCCAACACCACCAGGAAAACCAACAAGGGGTCACTGTGCAAAGATGCATGCATACAGGGCGCTAACAGTTGCCTGAGCCTTCTTACCTATTCAATATTTCATGAGGTCCTGTGGAAGATTCACTGCATGCGTGGAGCCCAGATGGTGGCAAACTGGAATCGTTGTCCCCCCCTGCAGTTTTATGTTTTAAGCCGCAAGGAAACAAATGATGCCTGACAGGTTTCATATTAAGAAGTTGAGCTGAATTGGAGCAATTTAAAAAGGAGCATTAATCATCCTAGCCAAATGGGAAAGTGTGTTGAAACAATACTGAATTAAAGAACAAGCGAAGGAAGGCCCTGCTCTTTACAGTTTGATACTGGTACAACATGAGTGTTATACTATCCAATCAAACCAGGCAAGATATCAGGTGACTCTAGTATAGACCTGGCCCAGATCAGGGCCAGAACTGAGCCAAGAACAGCTGCTGATAGGGAAGGCAGGTGAATATACTGTGGTAGGTAAACTGGCAGGCATATTGTTAACCCATGAAACAATACAATCTTTGCAAAATTCACTGCAGAATTTTAAGAATTGTATTGTTGCTATCACTCACAATATTAACATCCACACACTTAACAACATTGCACTGTGCATTATGGTGCTTTAACCGTCCATATTACATACTTAAACACATATTTTCTAAGCACTTACTGTATATGTGAAATAAATGTATAAGTGCAAAGAACATTAACATCACTCTAACTCTTGAATGGTATGTTTATGACCCAGTTTAGACATGGATGACACTCATGAACCAAGGCATGCTTGTTGCATTTCCAGACACTGAGGAAGTTTTGAGAGATGGTTATTTGAAAGCTGTTGAGATGCATCCAGAAATTAAATTCACTGATTCATATTTAAATGAAGCAGTAAAAGCGTATGAGACTGCAAGGCATGCATCTATGAGTTATTATGGTAATTCATGCTGACATGCCAAAGGGCCGTAACCTTACACGTTTAATGTGTCCTGGTTATACAATGCATGACTTCTCTAGAGTTCATCTGCAATGAGAATTATTTATAGCCAATTTGCCCTAAAACTCCAACACAGAAAGATAATATAAAATCATTAATCAAAATCATCCAATGATGAGAGATATCTTCCCAATCAATTAAGAACACTTGCAGTGGATTGGACTCACACTGCAGGATCTAGAGGACTTAATGCGGGTCCTGCCGTACATTGAACGCAACAAGAAAGTATTGCACTAATCTGGCATCTAATCTACATATTTATAGAGCTGCTTTGAATTTGTGAAGGTGTGGAAACTGAGCTTGTGATGTTTTTTTACACAGTGAACAAGACGGCCGGGGCTTGAAATGGATCAGTTGTGCTGCAGAGGTCTCTTCAAAGGCTTCCAAGTGAGCAAAACTTCCAGTCAGGGAGAGAAAAAATAATTGAGTTGAAAGGACACGGGGGAACGAATCAGGATTAATGAAGAAGTTGGTAGACATCAAATGGTTTCTAACTCACAAAAACAAACAAAAAAAAGTAAGTGAAGACATTTTTCCTTTGCCTCACCTAAATTGGTTGAAACGTGGTAAAGTGATTTGATAAGTGAATGTATTGATGTAAGTAACATATGTATTTAGCATGTATATGTTTAGTTATAAATTAAATGTCACCTTTGCGGAGCAGTCTACTTGTCATTAATTGGAATCCATTGATTGCATTAGGACCTCATTTACATGTGCACAGCAGCACTCTCAAGTCCTCTGGAGGTCTATTGAAAGGGATGAATAATACTACAGTGATTGTGGAGCAGCCTAAAAGATTAATCTTGATAAACGAGAGCCAATCCTTAGACCAGTGCTCAGCTTTTTTGGAATAAGCTACTCCGCAAATTTTTCAGTAAACATGTAAACATTTACTCAGCTACTTTCTTTGTAAAATATACTTCTGTGGTCTGCAGTTTTTTGGCTGAGATTAAAAAAAAATTAACACATCTTTATTCAGGATCATAACACAGCAGGGAAAAGCAATTGCAATCATATTAGGGATATTCATATTACATAGGTTATTGTATTATTGAGTTCAAATCTGTGTGGTCTGGACAAACTAATACACTGCTCACTAAATCTGATACATTTACACTGACATTTAATTATGTATACTGTGGCTGTAAATATAAATAAATAACTTTATGATCATGAGTGGCAGTACTTCATGGATGGTGTCACAAATCATGTCCATAATTGTGCTGCCATCGGGCCTACTCTTAATGTTTGTCATTTGAAAGGGATGCAGTATTCTAGGATGGAGAAGTACTGTCAATTTATCAGGGTGTAAGGCGTGCCCAGGCTTTTCCATTGGTCACAAGGCACTGATAAAACATTAAGTCTCTGGTTCTTTTCTCTACTTGAGATAAAAAAAAATATAGGGCAATACAAATGTTAATGCAGGATGTGCACAGAGCTTGATGTTTGTCCTGTTGTGTTGTGTTCTGTTAATGTAATTTAAAGAGTGGCAGAAGAATTAAGCCAAATCTGAACATCTATCAAAAGGAACGTCAACATACGCACTGACACGTCTGAGGCACCAGGTAATCACTTGTTTCTTTCATTGGCATGAATCATTCAACAGCAAAATAAAATGTTCTCACCTTAAGGGTTGTTTCCTTAATTGTTATGTCAATTTTTACCACACAGACACACTGCATCTCTTAAACTATATATTTTTTTCCAGTATTAAATACTTTTTCAATGACTGTTTTTTATCGGTTTTGAAAATACAGAGTGGTGACAATACCTCATGCCTTTGAATGAAAACCTGGTCAGTCGAGGCAGTTTGTGTGAATGATGCTGCATAATTCCTCTAATCGCTATACTTCATTCCGCTTGAAATACCGACTGTAATCAACCCCATGAAACTCGAAACCCTCAAGGGTCCAACAAATTCATTTGAGACAAAAAAAAATAAAAAACGATGACGGGCAGTTGATATTAATTTCTGGCCGGTGAGTGTGAATGAGAATTATTGATTTCATATTCCCCATTATCCTTCCACGGATACAACAGAAATCATCACATAAATCAGGAGCATAATTAGATGTAGACTATCTGCAGGGCGAGAAAGAAACACACAGTCCACACAGCAGGTAGTCTGCGCACACAGCCACATGGGACATTCCAATGATGGGAGAAGTGGATGTAATGTTTCTCTATCACATTGACTTCAGATCTTGGAAAATGGAAAATTATCAGCACAAGACATTAGGTGATATAAGATGCTGAGCTAATCTGCTTCGCTGTTATCAATTTGGTCATATGTAGTTATAAGTTCAGTAATTATATGCATCTTCCTCATACACTGAGACAGTGAGAGACATTGTACACATAAAACAAGGGAAACTCACTGAAATATATCAACATCTACAGTCTCAACCTAAGAAATATAAAGGCATGCAAATAAGTCATGAAAATGTCAGTGCAAGATATTGGATCATCTACGATGTCAAGCTGATTTCTTAATAGGCTCTAATGACTTCAGCAATACGCTGTAGCTGTAAGTTGAGGTTGTAGCTAATCGTCTGCATGCTCCAAATCAGGGACGGCTGCAGGGTGCAACGACTGAGGGGGCATTTGAGACTTGCAAGGGGGCCAACATTTTCTAGGGTGAGAAGGAATGGATGGACATAAACAGTCAAAAGTAACACTTTTTAATTTGTATTTGTATTTTAATTTAATTTGTATCAAATACAGTTCCAATTACAGAACAAACGCAGATGTAATGTTGGATATAGGCCAACAATGTAGCCTAGGTTAAACCCAGTGGCATCAATGGTTCTGGGTATCGGAGGCTACAGCCGCAAATGTTTTATGAATAGCCTTGGATCTTTAATTGGCTCAACACGCCATCAACTGTTTTAATTAATCTTGAACCTTGCAAGGCCGATTTGGATTGTTTTGAAATCCACTGGATCATGAAATGGGCAACCCGCCTCCACCAACCCCCGTCCATGAGTGTGAGTCTCACTTTTATTTGCTGATCAAGACTCATCATTCACAAGACATTACGATAGACAGCGCTCTCCTCACAGAAATAGAGCAGACTGGCTGTTTGTAAGGGATCAAATTTTTATAAATGTTATCAGTCAACAGTGGCGGTTCTACAGGTTAATACGCCCCGGGCGAGACCCCCCTCCGATAAATATATATATATTTATAACTAAAAAAATTAAAGATAAAAGTTGCACAATTGCACAAATCCTTTACAGAGACGTTAAGATAACACACTTAAGGGAATCAATGGGAATAAACATGCCCTTACTGCCTACATGCTAAATATCTGTCATTAAACGCTATATAAACTTCTTTCAGGGAGGAACAATTAGCTGCTTGGTTACTGCCTAGAATTCTATGCATGCCACACTTCAACTTATTCCTGGTAAACTATACTTTGTCATGAAAGCAAATGGCAAATGTTCCGTTTTTGAAACTGCCTACAGAAGATATGAACATTCCGTTGGCTAATTACACAGTCCAACGTCAATGATGAACCTAAAACTGAACGTGTAACAGTTTTGTTGCAAAGCACAGTCTTATCGCGAAATTAGATCTCGTGTTTGTTGAGTTAAAACCAATTTATTGTTGTATTATCATAAGCAGCAGAATGGCAGGCCAACACATGTAAGAGTTATAGCCTACCACCAATTAACATTAGCCTTTCATCACTTCATGGATACCGTAATCAAACAGAGAGAGCATAGTGGCATACCTTTATGTTTTGCTCGTTTTCCTATCCATCTCTGTGCTTATTTTGCACTCGACAATCAACACATTCTCCATCCCCCAACACCGTCACTCGTACAGAAGTTAAGACTAAACCAATTCACCTTGACCTTGGTGAAACATAATCGTTCAGTATTACCTATTTGTATAAGCCATTTCACACAATTCGGAAAAATAAAAAACGTGCAGGAATTATAGGCCTGTAATTATAATATTATGAATGTGCGTTTTTTGCAAGAAAGTCGAGGTGTGACTGACTGGCGCCCACTTATTGTATTAGAGTATTGCTCTATAGCCTACAGTGGATCCCCCCGTCCCCCCACTTGTCTGTTCCAGTTGGGAGTCCGAGAGGTTAACTTTTCCCCCGCGCTCCCTCCTCTTCCCCGTTTTCACACATATGGCACCTTCTTAGCAAGCAGGGCGCAAGCAGGAGCGCCTGCAGCCGCAGGGGGCGCCAATTCGCCAATTCCCCACACAGTGATATGATAGATAATAGAAAACCACTTCGCGGCCCAGAATATTATTTTTTTATTTACTTGTTCGTGCCGCCCTCCACGTGACTTGAAAAAGTGCCGCCCCGGGCCACCGCCCGGGTGGCCCGTGCCTAAAACCGCCACTGTCAGTCAACACCCCCTCACCCTCGGCTTAGCCCTGCTCCAAATACAGTGATAGTGAGTCATTGTTGGTAAAAAAACAGGAGTGGCTACACATCTCACAAACAGGTTCCTGCATTTGGAGGTCAGCTGCAGTTGTGTCAGAACTCCAGTGAGGCTTCCCTCTGGGGACATGTTACTGAGAGCTGTAATTGTCAGGACCATAATCATTGATGGCAGAGGCTATTAAAACGCAATACCCCATCACTCAAGCAACTAGGCTCAGAGAGAGAGAGTGAGACAGAGAGAGGGCCACTGGACACATTCCAAGTCAAACATTCACAAAACAAAAGGTCACCTCCTGACAGAGAGGTTAGTTTCATTTCATTGTATGCGTATATGTTTCTTGTAATATGGTCTCCCAATATTACTGGTTTCACTTATTTATCTATCTTTCACTCATTTATACTGTGTGTAAGTGCGTTTAGAAGCACAAAAGCATGGTAAATAAATAGAGCTTTGTATGTATTTACACCAAGTGATAGTTATTACTCTCAAGTGTAAATACACTGACTGAATTAATGTCACTCAGTGTAAATTGATTAAATGTTCAACAAACAGCGACCCAGGTTTTGCCCTCATGTCATGACAGTGAGCAATACATTATCTCAGGACCCAGCATCAGTCTGTCGTCAGTCCATATCCCTCGTCCGGGATATTTTTCTTTTTTGTAGGGTACGTTTACATTTGATTTAAATTAAACCTTTTTTTACTACATTCCTTTTACTTACATGATATTATTGCTGAGGTCTTGTAGAATATATAATCAGATATTTCATTTGTTTTTAGTTAAGGGAAATGTAAAAAAACATCAAGGCATGTCAGACAACTTAGAAAAGTCTAAAAGGCACTGTAGAGGGTTGAATTGGTTGAAAATAAGTTGGAAGACTAATCAAAGCACAATTATCATGATGGTAATTTGCACTGTTCCTACCAGAAATATACATTAACATTATATATCCCTTCAGCTTATAAACACAAACAAATCAATCAAATCAAATAGAAGCGATTTCTAATTTCACCCTATTCGCACATAGACATACATTCCAAAATGAAAAAAATCTTACAGTCTTCTGGTAATGATCTTTATGTATTTATATGTGTTTTTTCATGTTTATCATTGTACTTAATTTATTATCCAGCATAACAGTAGAACGTTTTCACAACTCAGGTGGACACATACTGTATAAGTGAAAACAATGGATAGCATTGCCGAGGGAACCTGTAGAGCTTTAACCTCAGGGTTTCTCTATCAAAGCAGCAGATGGGCTGGCCCTCACCTTCTGTCCTGTCTGCTCCATGACAGATAGACTGCTATGATTAGAAAGGACACTGATGGATACCGCCCCAACTGTCCTCATTTCAACTCCTCTTCTAAATGACTTCCTCCTGTGGAAGAGAAAGGCAGCATGTCCACACCTCTAAGTCCAGTTTGTTTGACTATTTTCAGATATTTGTTTAGCCAGTAAAGAGATTACTGTAGGTCAAAAAGTTTATGTAATTGTAAAAGGCTTACTTTTGTTAAGGTTTTTAACGTTTATTTTCAGTCGCTTTTCAAAAGCGCCTGGTAGATAAATAATCATAACCATACGTCACAGAGATAATTTATGATCAAGTTATCAAGAGGTCACAGCAGATGAAATTATATAGTCATTAAGAATCAAAAGTTAAATGTACTTTTTTTTCCAGGTGCAGAGAGTCTTGGCTCATGGTGGTTAGTTGTACTTTGTGTTCTGAAGAAATAATGCTCAGCAGAGGATGTCAAAGTCATGCGTAAAGACCTTGAAGGACAACGTCATTGCCTGAAAAGAAGAATGGCCATCACTTGTGCATTCGACCTACAGAGTGAAGAATGAATTACACCCCCTGAGTTTAGCAGAGCAGTCTACCTTGAAATCGACCATCACATATATCACACATGCACAGATAAGCTACATATTTGCCTCATAGAACTGCAAATTCAATAAACAAGGTAGATAGCACTTAATTTCATTGTTCCACTGTAATGTCATGATTGTACATTTTAGTACATTGTCACTTAGTCATTAACATTGTGAATAGCACATTGGCTTACGGTTGTTGTCCCAATGATATATTTCACATGTTTTTGTAACACAAGTAAATCACCCAGTTATGAGGCAGGAGCTCGTCTCAAAATATTCTTGTCAAGACATGTTTCTGTGTCTCACCCCATGAAGAGAGACATGTTTCTGTGTCTCACCCCATAAAGAGAGACATGTTTCTGTGTCTGACCCCATGAAGAGAGACATGTTTCTGTGTCTGACCCCATGAAGAGAGACATGTTTCTGTGTCTGACCCCATGAAAAGAGACATGTGCAGTAGGCATGAGAGACTGCAGTAGGCATGAGAGACTGCAGTAGTCATGAGAGACTGCAGTAGGCATGAGAGACTGCAGTAGGCATGAGAGACTGCAGTAGGCATGAGAGACTGCAGTAGGCATGAGAGACTGCAGTAGGCATGAGAGATGGCAGTAGGCATGAGAGACTGCAGTAGGCATGAGAGACTGCAGTAGTCATGAGAGACTGCAGTAGGCATGAGAGATGGCAGTAGGCATGAGAGACTGCAGTAGGCATGAGAGACTGCAGTAGGCATGAGAGACTGCAGTAGGCATGAGAGATGGCAGTAGGCATGAGAGACTGCAGTAGGCATGAGAGATGGCAGTAGGCATGAGAGACTGCAGTAGGCATGAGAGACTGCAGTAGGCATGAGAGACTGCAGTAGGCATGAGAGATGGCAGTAGGCATGAGAGACTGCAGTAGGCATGAGAGATGGCAGTAGGCATGAGAGACTGTAAGAAACAGTTTTTACTGACACTGATCTACAGCATCTACCCACTGTGTGACGTATGCTCATGTGACAAACAAATGCCGTGTGTGTGACCTTTAGTCCTATCCTGTGCTATTTTGACCTATCCATTTCTCTCTTTATTTGGCTGACGAACAAAGACCAGTTTAAAAAATGGCACATAACGAATGCCAATGCAAGCTATCGGTTCATCTCTTATGGCCTGAGCTTTTGTGTCCAATATCCAACTGCAGCTCTTCATTCCATACACTTTTCCCATGTTATTGAACCAAGAAGTAAACTTTTGAGAGGCAGGGTAGAGCTTGATGAGGGTCAACCTCTATGGATGAGGAGCACTTGAGACTTGAAGAAGGCTAGATGTAAGACTTCAAGCTGCACCTTCAAGATGTATACAGTAATATTGACAAGGGTCCCCTACTTGGTGTTTTGTTTTAATGTTTTTGTATTCGTTTTTTTGTTTGTTAGTCAATATTTGTGAAGCTAATTACGTATATAGCCGCCAGGACTTAATTGACTATGGATGGCAGCACAAGCAATCCGTAACACGGAATTTTCAGTGGACCCACAAAATACCAGAGGACATTGCAAGATTACCGGGGTCTCCATGGATTGTTGGCGGACCTATCAAGCGACGTACACTCAAAAAAATGATTCGTTGGATTAACTTAAAAAAAATCATGGAAAGTATTTCCACATGATTAAATGTCTTACTTTCAACATTAAGCAATTTCTTTGGTCCAACTTGAGGTACTTCAGTTAGTTCAACTTAATTTGTTAGGGTTCTTTAAACTTGTTTGCAAGGTTTTGAGCCCACATCATTTATTTAGGTTGGGTTAACGCAATCTATTTAGGTTGATTCAACTTACAGAAAACTACTTCAAATTAAGTTGCACAAACCTAAGAAAATCAAGTTGGTCCAAAGCAATGTCTTCATGCTAAAATAGAGCAACTGAATCACATGGAAATACTTTCCATGATTTAGTTACCTCAGTTCCAAGTATTACATTTAGGTTCACATTATAAGGGGTACACATCACGCAATGAGGTAGGCCTAGAGAACATAACAGAACATTTCAAGCCATAGATACAGACTTGAAGTACACATTCAAATTCATGTGCTACCGGATTAGGCTTGCCAATCAAATTATTTGAGCAACGTGTGATCTCTGAAAGCCATACGAAAACTCTTGAGGGTCAACAAAAATTAAAGCTGCAAGCAGCGTTGAGCGGGCCCGAGCACGCGCGCGCACGTCGGGTAAGGCGCTGGTCGATGGCCGACGCGCACCGCAAAGCCTTCCTAGTTATAAAGTTGAATGGAGAGGGAGAGAAGAGGAGCCTTGAAACCTTGGCGCAGGTGTCAGTGAAGCACAGGTGCAAGCCAGCGCGCGCGTCGGGGAAGGCGCTGGTCGATGGCCGACGCGCACCGCACAGCCTTCCTAGTTATACAGTTGAATGGAGAGGGAGAGAAGAGGAGCCTTGGAACCTTGGCGCAGGTGTCAGTGAAGCACAGGTGCAAGCCAGTTTAATGACCCTATTATGATGTCATAATGCCACAGAGTTCTGCCATGCAAGTCTATGGGGAAAAATAGAACAATAGTTGTGCTGAGTCGTAAAAGTTTGAGGGTCTGCCACGCCCACACCTTTGAGATTTTCAAAAATCCGTACATACATTTTGATCCCCCATGGCTGAAGAGTATCATGACCAAGTTTGAAGGCTTTCCATTAAATCTGTAGGAGGATTTCGATCAGATGCGAGGTGTGTAAACGGGCAAAAATGCAGCCAAAACGCACGTTCCACTCAAAATTGCCGACTTCCTGTTGACCTGCCACCATGGCGTCAATACACTTTTTGGTGCGTCTGGGCATGATAAAGGTGTGTACTGAATTTCGTCGAGCTATGCCAAAATAACCCCAATAGAGAGGGGTATTTGCAATTTCTAGGGGGCAATACAGAGCCATTTTGCCCCGCCCCAAAATTCCATCAACGCAAAAGATCTTAGAATTCCCGGCATAACGTCCCTGCCAAATTTGGTGAGTTTTCGAGCAAGTTTTGCACAGATAAAAAAAAAAAGAATAAAAAGAAACCATACAGTTACAATAGGGCTTCGCTGCCTTCAGTAGCTCGGGCCCTAATTAAATTTGACTGTCTGGCTCTAGCTTTCAAAGCCTTCTTTTCACTCCACACATTTGAGGAAATATTTTGGTAAATACTTTACCCTTACAGACAATGCAAACAATTCAACAAGAGTTAGACCATATGTCTCAATAGGATACAAGATTGGAAAACCTTTTGAGAGCCAACAACAACAGTAACAAAAAAACACATTTGACCACGACTTTCATAGCCATCCCTGAAATACTTTACCCTTTACGGTAATGCAGTAATGTGGCGACAGTGGTACAGGAGGTAAAGAAGTCGTTACGTAATCCGAAGCTTTCAAAGCTCCTCACCGTCAAAGCGTCCTTGGGCAAGCACTGAACCCCTAACGGCTCCTGATGGTGGATGTGTAGATGTAAAATGTATATACATCCTTGTAAGTCGCTTTGGATAAAAGCATCTGCTAAATGTAAATGCAAATCAAAAGTATCAAGAAATGTCAATAATATCAATAATATTTTTATTGAAGGAATTAAATCAAGCTGTACATTTTCCATTCATGTTTTTTTTTTTTTTTTTAAATAGGAACAAGATAACCCTGACCCACCCTCCCCATACACCTCTTGGCAGTTTGTACATTCTAAACATACTCCCTACCTATTAAATACTCTGAGGTACAAAAGGTAGAAAAATAGAACTGTTTTTTTTTGGAGAGCTTGTTCCCATCAAGCTCCAGAACTAACTTCTGGAGAGCTTCATATGTATACTTATGCTCTGACGGATAACACAAGTTGAGGGCATAGACAAACGCAATGAAGATGGCAAAAGCGAATGGTACATTACGCAGCCCCCGTAGCACAGTGACACCCTCGAGAATGATCCCAACGTCCTCCGGGGGATCACCAGACTGTGCACCCTCGTGCCGAATGACATAGATGCCATAGATGGTCTCAGCCATGGCTGCATGACGGCTGATATCACACGACTGTAACAAAACAGATTTTTAAAATAGTGTTCATTACATGTCTTTATACAAATGTGTTTTTTTATATCATTAATAAAAAAAAGCAAAAATTATCTTGAAATATATACCTTGTATTCTTTCACAAGGCTCTCAGGGTCTTCATTCAAATAGAGACAACGTCCCTTGAGAACATATTCAAGACAGACATCAATGCAATCATCCTGTATATCAGAGAATAAAGCAAACACACATTAGAGACACAACTTGTAGCAACCAGTAGAGTGGGTTTCACATATCTTATACATCTGCATACCATTCAACGAATCTTTTTTTTGAGTCAATCCATACTATAGTTAGCACCCCGATTCCTGATCGTACTTTTCATTTGCAAGAGAGAAATGTCAGTAAAAGGATGACAACAATCTCCATACTGTAATACAAATCTGTATTGCCTGGTTTAACACATTTACTGGGTTATCATACCTCAGTCATATGTATTACGATTCGCTTCAGCTGTTGTCCCATTTTGCCTCCTTTCTTGCTGAAAACCTTCATCATGTTTGACGAGTATGGAGAAGAACTGTGACTGCAAGTTTACAGTTGTTATTCGTTTGAATTCTGCACACAGCTATGGAAAGAAAGAAAAAAAGCACAACAATAATTTAAAAATATGCACCATTATTGACCTTCTTAGGTCAATCAGAATGTCTCATGTTCCACCAGAGGCAACAAGTCTCTGGATTATGTCGACAGTAATGATGCTGGTAATTTAAAATCCCACCCCTCCTCAACCTAGGTCAGTCCGACCAGCTCACTAATGCATTGACTACCTGAAACAGATAATGCAACCCAAAATGTTCAATGTTAACATTCTAATTCATGTTCAGCATGGTCAGACTTGCCCCCTAGCTCGCAGCTTATTTGCTTCACTTACCTCGCGCACATCAAAGAGAGCTGGCCACTTCTGCGATCATTGGGGCATCTCCGACCACCTCCTGTCTTCGGTGGGCAAAGGTCTGCTCCATCAACAACGCAACGTTATCTTCGTTGTTCCTTTTTTGAACCTCTGAGTGGTTCAAAGTGCTTCTGTCATCAGGCTTGTTGGAAAGGCTACAAGAACATGGACAGTCTGAGTATAAGCAAGGGGAGCATTGCCTATGGCGGTGCTCTATCCTAATATGTTTCAGTAAGTCATATCTTGTAGATAGAGAAACACTACATTCCTTACACGTCCACATCCTAGGCAAACTACACGTGCTGCAAGTTTCTACCAAATGCCAAAGGGCAATGACTAAATCACTTCCATTGTGTCACAGTCACAGCTTTTGCCAACAGGGAAAATTAGCCGCGAAAGAAACAAGCCTGCAAAAGAAATACAAATATTGAGGTGGATTCTACATTCAATATAATTACAAAACATTTCTAAAACAAAGCTTTGTATTGTAATTCCACTTTGTTGTGTGTGTGCTACTTATAAATAATGCATTATTTTCTCAAACTGCAAAACAGAACTAGAAAATGCATTTCCTGAAGGAAATAGCAGTGCATGAAATGCCAAAGTTATAAAGAAGGGAAGAAGGAAAGAAGAAAAGAAGGAAGAGTGAAAAAAGGAAAGAAGAGTGGATGAAGGAAAGAAGAGTGAAAGAAGGAAATAAGAAAGGAACGAAGAATGGAAGAAGGAAAGAAGAAAGGAAAGAAGAGTGAAGAAAGGAGAGAAGAGTGGAAGAAGAAAGGAAAGAAGAGTGAAAGAAGGAAAGAAGAAAAGAAAGAAGAGTGAAGAAAGGAAAGAAGGGTGGAAGAAGGAAAGAAGAAAAGAAAAAAGAGTGAAAGAAGGAAAGAAGAGTTGAAGAAGGAAAGAAGAAAATAAAGAAGAGTGAAAGAAGGAAAGAAGAAAGGAGAGTGGAAGAAGGAAAGAAGAAAGGAAAGAAGAGTGAAGAAAGGAAAGAAAAGTGGAAGAAGGAAAGAATAGTGGAAGAAGGAAAAAAGAAAGGCAAGAAGAGTGGAAGAAGGAAAGAAAAATGGAAGAAGGAAAGAAGAGTGAACAAGAGTGGCTCTGGATAAAGAGATAAAGAGAGAGTGAAAATATTGAAAAAAGGAGATTGAGTGTGAGAGAAAGTAGACTGAGAGGGATAGAGAGAAATGAAATACCAGTGCATGAAATGCAAATGTTAAGAAATAAGAAAGGAAAGAAGAGTGAAAGAAGGAAAAAAGAAAAGAAAGAAGAGTGAAGAAAGGAAAGAAGAGTGGAAGAAGGAAAAAAGAAGAGTGAAAGAAGGAAATAAGAAAGGAAAGAAGAGTGAAGAAAGGACAGAAAAGTGGAAGAAGGAAAGAAGAGTGGAAGAAGGAAAAAAGAAAGGAAAGAAGAGTGGAAGAAGGAAAGAAAAATGGAAGAGTGAACAAGAGTGGCTCTGGATAAAGAGATAAAGAAATTATTGAAAAAATGAGATAAAAATGGAGTGAAGAACAGAGATGGAGTGTGAGAGAAAGTAGAATGAGAGGGATGGAGAGAAATATGGAGAGAGAAAAAAGAATAGAATGGAAGTTGTCTTAATTTTCCTAGTTACAGTTCAATTGAGAGGGACAGAGAGAAGAGGTTCCTTGGATTTGGCGCAGGTGTCAGTGAAGCACAGGTGCAAGCCAGTTTAAAGACCCTATTATGATGTCATAATGGCCCAATGTAAGTCAATGGGAGAAATTGTATTAGTTTGTCTTTAATATTTTAAAAAGTATAAAGTTTAGAAAAATGAAAAATACATAGCATAAGTGTCCTTTACAACAGTGGTCCCCAACCACCGGGCCGCGGCCCGGTACTGGTCCGTGAGGCATTTGTTACCGGGCCGCACAGAAAGAATAAATAATTTATATCAATTCCGCTGTATTAATTATTAGCGTCTGAAAGGTGTTTTATTTTGAAAAAAGACCGGATTTTCCCTGACGTCACATTCGCCTGTGGCTTTTGTCACGTCAAGACGCTTCTCGTTCAAGTGATACGTCACTCAAATAAGCCCACAAACTTAAACTAGCGAAAATTAGTAAAAAAAAAAAAAAAACATCTTTGGAGAGCTTATTTGCAAAGGTGAAAAGGCCAACTAAGGAGCCAGAAGAGGAGCCTACGACCTCAAAAAAAGAAAGCTTCTTTCAACAGATAATACCTGGAGTCATACTTAAAATACGGGTTTATCGCAACAGGTGATTATCACGCACTAATTCCGCTCTGTTTAATATGTGGCGACAAGCTAGCACCAATGAAGCCTTTAAAACTGCTTCGGCACATGGAGACCAAGCACTGATTCAGAGTTTTGGTGAGTTGTATTTTTCATGCACTTAACGTTCGTAATACAATGGTGTTGGCAGCAAATGAACTCCACCTAACGTTAATGTAATAAAAATAAAAAAACTTAAGTTCTTGTGGTGGTCTCTTAAGACACTAATGAAATGTGTTTTTCCCACATTAACTTCACATATTCTGTATTAACAAAGATGTCAACTGCTAGCCACAGAACTTGTTATTATTTAGATTATTCAGATCTTCCTCTCTCACCTTCTCATTGCATTGATTTTTTAAAACAAAATTCTACTGAAATTTTATTTTGAATATTTTTTGTTTGTTTGTTTCTTAAATCACTTTTGGTATAGTAATACCTAAAAAAAACTATTCCAAAGATCCTGGAGTCTATGGGCCTGATCTGTATGTTCATCGTTCCAGCTGTTTTTTACACAGAATATAGGAATACACTGCCTTTAGTTGCATTTCCATGCTGGAAAAACATACACCTGACACCCATCTGTGCAGACCAGTCACTTATCAGCCAATCACAGAAGTTAGGCCTACTGCAAGGAAGCTTGATGTCAACTAAGTTCTTATCACTGAAATTGGTTCTAATTATCTGGCTAAAGGTTGTTACCTTAACTACTCTTAATTTCAGCCACTTTGTGATTAGTTTAAATACTCTTTGTTTGACACCTCCCTTGCGATTTACAAGAACAAGGGTAAGATAAACTGCTTTATGAATAAGAACCCAGTCAGTGTCCCCGTTTTTCGCTTACAAAGACAAAAACATTACATGTTTTGAAGGTGTTAACGTATCTGAACTGAAATTGTCCCCGGATTTTGTCTCAGAAATCTGGTCACCTTACTGTAACTAGATGTCTCAAAAATGCATTAGCATCCCAGATAGCAGGGAGAGGTTGGCCCAACGTCGGAGTTGGAATTCCAACCTTGGGCCAACGTTGAACCAACGTCAGCAGCTCAACCAATCTCGTCAAAATGCAACGGTTGGACAGTTGACGTTGGTTCAACGTTGGCCCAAGGTTGGAATTCCAACTCTATTTTTTTTACAGTTGGAGTTGGAATTCCAACGTTGGGCCAACACTGACCCGACGTCAACTGCCCAACATTAATATCAAAAGGAAATTGGTTGGGCAGTTGACGTTGGGTTCATGTTGGCTCAACGTCAGCTGCCCAACATTTTGATTGTGTTTTTTTTTTTTTTTTTTTAACCATTCCACCTTTTTCTGCGGGGCATATTGGTAGTCAATCCTGTGTTTTTTTTATTAAGATAAACATGAGTATTAAAAGCATATAGCCTACTGGTGGCCAGACATTGTGATTCCGCGTCTCTGTAAACACTTTCAGAATATAGCCTATCTCTGTATCACTGCGTAACAATACAAATAGCCACAAGCTTATTTTAAAATTAAAAACCGTTAGCATATTGTGAACTGCCTTCGTCACCTTTTTCTGACTGTAGCGAGTCATTTCAATTTTCAACATGCAATTTAAACTTTTGATCCACATACCACATTCATCAGTAAAGGTAGGAACCGTATCGTTAATTAACCACATAAGACGTAGCATTATCGACTAGGTAACGCAAGCAGGCGCAGCCATAGATATCTTAGATAAAGGCTAGATAAGTTGCCCGCGTTGCTGGCCGACGGAGTCAAATGTCCGCACAATTTGGCCATTTTGAGACGGAATAGCTCACTCCCCCTTAACATTGTGTTGGTAGTAGTACTTTTTAAATAACCAGAACTTGCTCAATTTTCAACCGATTTTCAAACGGGTTGGTTTGTTATAAACATAAGATATTTCTTATGGCACTACATACTTATGAAGAATTATAAACATGGGTTTTCATATGAAAATAACATTGACAGGTCTCGTTTCAAGGGAGCGTTCAATAGAGCAGGCTGCACAAAATTATGGCATCTTCATTGGCAATAAAGTCAGCAATTTCCTGTCGAAATCATAATGTAAGATGTTTCACAAACCAACCCGATTGGAAATCATGTGCAACTTCAGTTTTATTATGTGCAACTTAAGTTATATTGAAAAGAAAGAACAATTATGCCTCGCCAATTGATGTAAAATGACTGATACACAATAGCCGTGATACACAATTAAGCTGCCCATTTCAACATGCTCAAGCATCCAGAATTATTACCAAGGTGATGACGATTGTAAATCAAGTCATTTGTAAATCCGTCAACATTTCCGCGAGATAAGAGTGTAAACGATTGTGAAGATCACTGACGTTACCTAACGTACCACTGATCCCTCCCGGAAGGTATTCCGTCCTTAAAATGGCCTCCTGTGCGGACATTCAAGAGACCGCCGTTGCACCCCCTTGGGCGCAGCATTCACATTCTTGTCTACGCTAAGCGTGATTTTGTTAGCTGGCTAGCTACCTGTCATTTAGTTAGCAGCTGAGCTATCTCTACGGCTGGTGATCCGCTGTCCAGCGACAGCAGCAGCAGCATGGATGACGGCTCTGATGCGGACTAGCCTACCAAGACAAATTTATTTGTGTGTTCGCTTGTTTTGTCTTTGCTTGCGTGTTGCCAACAATAAATGATTTTTACCTGTAGGTAACTGCTGTCTGTTTAAATTCCTTACGGGCCGTGCCTAGGCTATCGACTTTGTTGCCATTCGCAACTGTACAAAACAAATCGGAAAATACGGTAAGAGATGCTGAGGGTCAAACAAGACTTCATGCATTGTCTACACACCTGTCACTTCTGAAATATGTAAGGTTGATTCATTAAACCATATTTATATTGATAAAAACATATTTGTTAAGCGGATTCTTTGGTGGCCCGCGGGATAATAGGTCGCGTTACGATAGGTTGGTTTACATTTTTGGATGCATTAACTGTGGTGGCAAGAAGTATGACCGTCCTTGGATTATGGGACATTGTAACACCTTATCCTGATTTGAATTATTGAATTATGACATTGAATAGACATCGGGTGGACTTCTGTAAGATCATAGAAAGCGAAAAATAGCTTTGGTTTAACAAAAATAAGCTAAAGTTGGCAATTGGTTATAAGCCAACGTTGGCAATTGGTTATAAGCCAACGTTGGCAATTGGTTAAAAGCCAACGTTGGCAATTGGTTAAAAGCCAACCAAAACCCGACACTCACTCCTATTTGCCAACGTTGGGCCAACGTGTCCCCGACGGCCAAAAGTACGTTGGTCCATCCTTGGCATGAGACGTAATGCCACCGTCTGTGACAACATTGGGCCAACGTTGGGCCAACTTCTCCCTGCTATCTCGGATAGATAAAGCAACGGTATTCAATTGCTAGCAGCTGCCGCTTGCTGTTGGTTTGCAAAATATTTATCGCCACCTTTGTAGGCTTTTGTTAAACTGTTAACTTGTTAAATGTTATATTGATTGTGGAATTTCACCTTATACGTATACAACATTAACATACATGAGGATAAACATTTGATTTTATACAACTTACGTGTAAAAATGGCGGCAGTCTTCCGTTCAGCAGCAGAGCAGAGCAAAATGGACCATGCTTCAACAATCTTCTTCATGTATTTTCTCGATTTTGCATTCTGCTCAATTACATTCTCATGCCATCTAATGGTCAGGAGCAGACTTTTTTTTCTAATAAGTTAATTGAATCTATTAAGTTGAACTACAACTATAAATACATGATTCATTCAAGTTAGTCACTGAACACCACAAAAACTAAAGAATTAATTCTGGACTACAGAAGGAAAAGTGCAGGTCCGGCCCCACTCTACATCAACGGGGACTGTGTGAAGAAGGTCCACTCCTTCAAGTTCTTAGGAGCCCTCCTGACAGATGACCTCTCATGGTCTGCCAACACCTCAGTGACAGTCAAAAAAGCACAGCAGCGACTACACTTCCTGAGAGTACTCAGGAAAAACAACCTGGAGTGTAAACTGATGGTGACCTTCTACCGCACCACTATCGAAAGTGTACTGACGTACTGCACAGTGTTCACGTTAGCCGGGTATGGCCGGACATTGGCCGATTGAACGCATGAATGGCCGGTATAATAAGATGTAAACGGCCCAAATGTCCGATAGAAAATATGTATGTAGGCTATGATTAATCAGTAACATATGAAAACAACAAAACAACTGTAACATAAACCTGAATATAATCAGCCTGCTATGTCATTAAAATAAAGTTCTGAAGCAGATTTGGATTGCATTCGGAACATGCGCTGGTCGAGGTTCCGCAACACACGCAGGCTGGTTTCCCCGCTAAAAACTGTTCACTAAAATAAACAATAACAAAATGTCAAAATGGCTAAGCAGACGTCTCTCGGTCAGTTATTCAAAAAGACAACTGATAGCCTTGATAGGCCTAATGATTCGTCAAGAAATGATTCGACTCTAAGTACATCATCCGAGGCCCCGACGGATTTAGGAAATGCGCCTGCCAAAAAACTTAAAAGGAGTTTTAAAGCTGAATGGGTCGAGCAATTCCGTTGGCTAAGGTCGGAAAAGGTGGATGGTCGAGACACAATGTTCTGTAGCATTTGTGAGAGAGCAGGCAAGTTAAACGGCTTTACGAAAGGCTCCATCAATTTAAAAAGATCTGCCTTAGTTGACCATAGCGAGTCGTCTGACCACAGAGCCGCTATGTCCCTAACACAGTTGACAAAAAGCTTATAATGTACCTGGAATTTGACAACAAGGGGAAGACAGAGATCGTTTTCTTGGGAAATTACACGATTCAGTCAGGGACCGCACAAAGCATCTATAATAAGGTGGTCGAAGCGCTCAAGGAGAGGGGTTTGGACATAAGCAGAGTGACAGGTCTGGGGTCTGACGGAGCCAGTGTCATGATGGGTTGCCGTTCTGGAGTTGGCTCCTTGTTGAAAAGAGAGAGCGCTTTTTCTGTGCAAGTGCACTGTGTCACTCATCGTGTGGCATTGGCAGCATCTGATGCATCTAAGGCTGCCCAAATGGTTGCAAATTACAAGCGCACGGTCAGTTCTGTATATTCGTTTTATAAACATTCTGCAACCAGAACTGGTAGGCTACGAGAGCTCAGTGCCACCCTCACAGAAGAAGACATGACCAGCTTAAAACAACAGTGCGCTGGCTCTCCCTGGGCAAGGCCGTGGATGCCATCAAAAAGAATTGGCCAGCGCTGATAATGGAGCTCAATGAAGAGGCGGCCACTGGCAATGTCATGGCCTTTTAAACCAGATCCAGTCGTACAAATTCATTGCCCTGACACACACTCTCTCTGATGTCCTGCCGATCAAGAACAATCTGAATCTGTGTTTCCAGAGGGAGGACATGAATTTAGGCTGCATTCTGCCAATGGTTCAAGCGTCTATAGCAGCGCTGACCAATCTTAAAGACACCCCAGGCCCAGAAGAACACGTTTTTCAGCGCGAGTTCGTGGATTTCAAGTTCAAAGATATTACAGTGACACAGAACTCCGAGACACATGTGCGCACGTTCAACACTTCGAGGAGGCAGTACATCGAACAGCTAATTGATGCTCTTGAGAAGAGATTCCCCAGTGATGACCTGAATATTCTCAAATGCTTCGATTTGATGTTCAACCCTGATAGATACCCTGCAGGTTCCCACGTTGAGTGTCAAACGTTTCATTCAATATATTATATTTAATCGATATGGCACTACACTTAGATATGCCTAAGTTGAATAAATAGTTATTAAATATAGGCTATATCGTCCACAGAAATTCAACAATATGCAGAACAAGCAATGAAGCCATTGGTTGATCATTACGGCACATCAAAAGTGACGGAGGCACAGAGAAACCTTTAATTTCCATAGTGGATGCGCAGCGAGATGTGGTGCCAATGATGACGGCTCTCCGGGGGTACGGCGGATTGAAGTTTCTTACAGTCATCAAGGAATTAGGGGAAATCTTTCCCGACTGGGCAAAACTAGCCAAGATCGCCAGTACAATTCCTGTATCCAGTGTACCTGCGGAACGAGGCTTTTCACTCCAGAACAGGGTCAAAACATCTCTCAGAAACCGCCTAGCTGAGGATAAGGTGACGAGGCTGATGCGCATATCAAGCCTTGGGCCGGGGTTGAAAGACTTCAACTTTGCGCGAGCAGCGGAGCATTTCCATGCCATGAAGTTGCGGCGAAAGTAGAGGCGGAGCGGTTAGCCTCATTCTAAAATATTTGATGCAAGACGCAATTTAACGTCTAGCCTACTTTCTTTGTTCAATAGGCTATTTTTAGTTCCAACATTATAGGCCTAGCTTTAAAACGTGATGTGAATGGCTTTCAATATTTTTTTTGCCGACTACTTAGGCTAAATAAATTGCATTTATTGAAGAAACTTATGCTAATTTGCGTCGTTTCTCATTTGGAGTTTTGGTGGTTATTTAATTAGGCTATTAGTGAATAACGTCCGGTAGACATTCCAAATGGCCGATATTCTGGAATAGCGTCGGACATTTGTCTGGCCAAGAAAAAGTCTAGCGTGAACCCTGGTACTGCATCTCGGCGTGGTACACTGGTTGCTCTGCAGCAGACAAAGGAGCCCTCCAAAGGGTCATCAACACAGCACAAAAGATCACTGGCTGCTCCCTTCCCTCCCTGGAATCCATTGCACGCTCCTGCTACCTTAGCAGGGCCAATAACATCCTAAAAGACTCCTCTCACCCAGGTCACCACCTGTTTACTCTCCTACCTTCAGGCAGACGGTACAGATCCTTTAGAGCAAGGACCACACGTCTTAGGAACAGTTTTTTCCCTACGGCCATCAGAACACTAAATACAATCATGCACTAAACTTCACTTTATTGATTGACTGCAAGTCACACATACCATCTTTGTATTTCTGTATTTCTTATTCTGTGTACTGGTGTTGTATATATTGTATATAAGTATATATATATATATTCTGTTATGCTGTGTGCTGTTGCTGCATATATTGTATGATAATATATACATAGCAGTGGCGGTCCGTCAGGGCCTTCAAGGCCTTCTCTGCTGGCCTAAACATCATCAGAAAATAAATGTAATAAAATAAATTTAATTTTAATATTTTCTTTTCATAAATATGTATTAAATGATTCCCCATAGTCCATTATCTTCATTTCATGCTTCCAGCGTTGTTCATTTATGTTAGAGCTTTCATCCAATCATATTTCCGCTATCATGTGTTGCCACGCTCCTTTAAATCTTCCCAGAGAACAGAAATCTTCCCTGAGGCCTTCAGAATTCACATTGAAGGCCCGTGTACATCTGATTGGCTATCACAACTTGCTGTTTCAGTTCATTTAAGTTGAATGAACTGAAACAGACAGTTGTGACAACCAATCAGATTTCGAGTTGGCGACACTGGGCCTTCTAGAAGGCCCGGAAGATTTCTTTCCTCGTGTTGAACGTGACACGTAAACGTCCTTTGATTGGATACTGAGGCAGACCGGTGCAGTGCTTCAGTGCTCAGTTTAGCTGGCTAAAACGACGTACATCGGTTTCAATGCTTATTCTTCTAGTTGTTTCAATTGGTAAGACTAAATATAATTACATTAACCAACTCAAATAAATTAGTTTACACAAACTTGATAATTCCAGTTTTTGATACAATTACAACGCCATTTTCAAGACGGAACTTTCAAGAAAAACTGGATATCGTGAGGATGGGAAGTTTAATGAAACTGCTTTGCAGGTGGGACAATGCGATGTTACTTGTTAAACTTGTTAAACCTCACATTGAGTCACATAGGCTACTTTTGGTGGACTTAATAAAACTTTGTAGACTAATCCCTGAAAATCGCCTTTTATTTTTAAGTTGTGACAGTAATATCCAAGCGATCATATAACTTAGAGTTTACTACTCTTAATGTATTGTTAATACGGGTGTATTGATTTGAAATGCTCCGGAAATATTAATAAAGTCTGTTGTACTCGACTATGTTAAGGTGATGCAATGCTCACTTATACTGCCTTTCTGTATAAAATATACTGGTTCGAGAGCCATGGCGTCATAATGATGGTATTAGGAGGTGGATTCACTCAGTTTAACATCGTGTAGGACATCGCTGAAGGCCTAGTCGTGAAATGCACGGACCGCCACTGATACATAGGTACTTTAATATATTCCACTGCGCTTTGTTGCACACTTCATATTTATATATATTTTATGCTATTCCTACCGTTTTTTTAGATATGCAATATTGTTGTGTTATATGTTGTTGTTGTGTTATATGTTGTCCTTCGTCGCACCAACAGGAGAAGCACTCCAAATTTCGTTGTATGTAAATACAATGACAATAAAGGCTTTTCTTTCTATTCTACAGACTATATGCAGATGCTCAGTTAAGCAATATCGTACGAGTGGGAGTGGGGTAGGTAAGGGATAATCCCACGGGTGGTGTTCGGCCGTAGCCACCAATAAATAAAGCAGGATTCCCGTCGGCAATTCTCTGAGTTTTCCGAACACGTGACTGCATGACTTCACGTGACTTCACTATTTGCGAGCGCATGGTTCTATTTCATGATGGCGGATCTAAGTTGTTCCGAGACGAACACGAAGAGAAAGCGTGGTCGACCTCGTGTTTTCACAACACCACAGAAAAAACAGAAGTTTCATAAGAAGCATATGGGTGTCGTGTGCTCTTGGGCGACACATTTGACGAATGGAGGAAGCTAAGCGAGAAGATCGGGTTGCAGAGGGACAGCGAACTTGCACGTGTGCTGTTGGACAGGTAATAATAATAATAATAATTAATTTTGTAAGTACTAACAACTGTATTAAATTACAGGCATGAAAGTACTAACAACTGTATTCAATGCATGGGCCACATTTGCAGAATATCATTGTGTAACATTCAGCAAATACCTTAGAACATACAGCACTGCCTTGCGTGTTAGAATCTCCGGAAGCGTTCGGGACTCACGGGAATCCTGCTTTATTTATTGGTGGCACCAATAAATAAAGATTGTTGTTGTTTACGATTTTCTATCAGTTCGCACCACACAACGACGTCTCATCTTTGCTCCTTGAAAGTCGATATGTAATGGTATGGAGCTATTGAAACCTACTACGTGTAAAAAAGACTAGAATTGAATGTTTATTTTTGCCTTTAACTACAATTTGTGGTTAGGGTTGGGGTTAGGGGTTGGGTTTGGCTAAGGGGATGTTCAGCGAACATCTAGAAAGACTGAACTTGATTCTCAATAAAGCATCTGTAAAGTTTCTGGAGACTATAAAAAAAAGTGCTACCAGGTGTCACAGCCTCTGCAACACGCTCATCTGTTCCTGCTACACACTGCACGAAAACCAAGATTATCGGGCCCGTACACGCTGTGATACAGACGCGAATGATCACCATTCCTGGTTGATCGTGGACATTCCCCGAAATATCCGTCTGCCGCATACGAACGGAATTTCCCGGGAAGGAACCTGCGAGGGGAGGGGGAGTAATGTGTTTAGCATTCTCACCTCCCGCTGACAGAGGTGCGAAATGCTCTTATTAGCATATTGACTGTCAGCAGTCTAGCCACACACACCCTGCTGCAGACATTGGTTGAAAACGACAAGGAATTTAATTAAAACGTCTTGTGATGAGACGGAATGAGATTCTGTCTATTGGTCAGCTTTCAACTGACAAAACGTATCCCTTCCCATTTACAGCTATTGCCCCATAAAAACTAAATTAAAATGTACTCGATAATAATTGAATTGATATTCTGTCTTTAGGGTTTTGCTCCGGGGTTATCACATTTCTTGATTTGCCTTCCGTTTTCAGAGTTTCAGAGTGCTGTCTTTAGGGTTTTGATTTGGGGGGCTTTCACACCAATGTGGGCTTCTACGGCAATAAACAGGGTAAATCCTGTGTCGTTTCAATCCAGGTCAATTCAATTAACATAACAAAACCTAGGCCTGGCCAAGGGGAAGGGGGGGGGGGGGCCTTTCACACCAATGTGGGCTTCTACGGCAATACACAGGGTCGAAGACTGTCATAAATCCCACATTTCATGCAGTGACAGTCCCTGCAGCTACTCGCGTCCGGGTTCCTGCTCCGGCACCATATGCTATCCCAGTCCGTTCTGTTAAGTACAACTGCGCATGTGCGGTGCGGGGCGGGAAGTTTAAGTAGTGAACAATGCCTGTGATGCAAGTGTACAAAGAGCTCCAGTAAAGTGTTACATTTAATACCCTTGTTTGTCATCTATTCGAGTTAACATTGGTAGCAGAGGATGGCGTCAAACAATTATAAAGTACCACATTTGTTTGATGAAAAGAAATCTTATGAAAGTTGGAAAAACGAGGTTGAAATCTGGAAATTAGTCACCGAATTGGAAGTGAAGAAACAGGCCTTGGCCGTGGCTTTATCGCTGACAGGAAGAGCAAGGAACACAGCCTTGGAAATAGCCGCGGTGGATTTAAACAAAGAGAATGGCCTGACGACGCTTTTGCGAAAATTGGATACAGTGTTCTTGAAAGAGGAAAAAGACCGTCAATACGATGCCTACACAGAGTTCGACAGCATTAAAAGAGAAAGTAACGTTTCCATGCTGGATTACATCATTGAGTTCGATCGGAATTACAACACAATGAGTAAGTTAAACATGACGCTTCCAGATGCTGTTTTAGCTTTTAAGCTGCTTGATACAGCAGGACTAAGTGTTAAAGACAAACAATTGGCACTTACCGCTTGTTCAGACCTCACGTTTAGTAACATGAAATCAGCCTTGAAGAGAATTGGAGTATTTGGTGATAATTCGCCATCAGAGGGAGCTAGTGAATCAAATGATCCAGAATGTGCATACTACACGCGATTTGCCTGGAAAACTGTGATGCACGAAGTTTTAAGAGTCAAAGTACTGTGCCACTGGGCAAAAGTACTTACCACTGGGCAAAAGATTGTCCCCACAAAAACGAGCAGACAAAATTTACAGAGGATGTTGAGAATGATTTATTGTCTGACTCTGAGACCTTCATGGTAGAGGCTATGGGATCCGCTGTCCTTGACACAGCATGCACCAGAACAGTTTGTGGAGAAAAGTGGCTTGATCACTATGTAAGTGGATTACAGCAAAATTAATTATCCAAGCTAGAGACCAAAGAAAGTGCCAGATCATTTCGGTTTGGTGATGGCAGACTTGTACATTCTACCAAGATGATTAAAATTCCAGCTGTGATAGGTCAGACGAAATGCCACATAGAAACTGAAGTTGTTCCTGTAGACATCCCTTTGCTCTTAAGCAAAGCATCACTAAAAAGAGCAGGTGCTGTGTTGGACATTGAACATGACAAAGCTGTTATGTTTAAGCAGCCAGTGAAAATTGAGCTAACCTCTTCAGGCCACTATTGCGTGAACTTAAAACCTGAGTATAATCCTGAAGAGAGTGAGATTCAAGATGAGGAGGAAATTCTCACTGTGACGGGAAATATGACCACACAGGAAAAACAGAAGACTCTGCTAAAGCTACATAAACAATTCGGACATGCTTCAGTAGAGAAACTGAAAAGACTTATGGACTCTGCAGGTAACCGTGATGATGAATGCATTGGAATCCTAAAAAACATTGTTAGCAACTGTGAAACATGCATAAGATACAGCAAGCCAAAGCCAGAGCCAGCTGTGGGTCTACCCATGGCTTCAACCTACAATGAGACCGTAGCTGTGGATTTGCATGAGCTAGAACCAGGAGTGTGGTATCTGCATATCATTGATCACTTTACACGTTTCAGTGCGGGGAGTATTGTCACGACCAAGAAGCCTAAAGAAATTGTGAAGCATCTCATTAATCGCTGGATAAGTGTACATGGGCCTCCCCATAGGCTTTTCAGTGACAATGGAGGTGAATTTAACAATGAAGAAATAAGGGAAATGGCTGAAAAATTCAACATTGAACTTAAGACCACTGCAGCTTACAGTCCATGGAGTAATGGCCTTTTGGAAAGACATAACCAAACCCTCACTGAAATCCTGTTGAAAATAAAAAAAGACAATGGATGTAATTGGGGAATGGCTCTGGTTTGGGCTTTGTTGCCAAATAATTCAATGCACAATGTGCACGGCTACAGCCCATATCAACTTGTGTTCGGCCAAAACCCAAATATGCCGTCAGTCCTGACTGATAAACCACCAGCCCTGGAAAACAGTACACCAAACAACTGGATATCTCAGCATATTGCAACTTTACATGCTGCACGACGAGCCTTTACAGAGGCAGAATGCTCCGAGAGGATCCGGCGAGCCCTTCGTAAACAACTGCGCCCTAATGATGAGCAATACAGAACCGGGGACAAAGTTTACTACAAACGGGCTGATTGCACGAATGGAAAGGTCCCGGTGTGGTCATTGGCCAAGACGGTGTAGTGGTGTTTGTGAGGCACGGCGGCACCTATGTCCGTGTACATCATTCCAGGCTGAGACAGATTGCTATTCAGCCGACGGTGGTGGAAGACATGGAAATTTAGCAGGTGGTGTCCGAAGGCCAAGCAATGTTATGATGCGGAAAGTGTGGAAGAGATGGCTACAAATTATGACTCACCTGACTTGGAGCACAACAATCAGTCTGAGCAGGATGCTTTTGCACAAACTGATACATTACAGACAGCCACTGTCGCAACTCCTGAAAGACTGCAGCTGAAAGCTGGAAAAATAGTGACATATACAGACATAGAAAGTGGACAAACAGTAACAGGAAAGAGTCTTGGCCGTGCAGGAAAAGCCACTGGAAAACACAGAGACTGAGTATCTTAGAATGATCATGGCAGTCATCTGTCAAAGGAAATGGCAACTGAATTCTATGGACATTAAAGCAGCGTTTTTACAAGGCAAAGAATTGACTCGAAATATCTACATTCGTCCACCACCAGAGGTTCAGAGCCAAGGATTTCTGTGGAAACTGAAGAAATGTGTTTACGGACTAACAGACGCCTCTCTTTATTGGTACAATAAAGTGAAAGACACCATGTATCAGTTGGGAGCTGTCTTGTCACAAGTTGACCCAGCAGTCTTCTACTGGCTGGATGATTCCTATAAGGTAATGGGAGTCCTCGCTTGCCATGTGGATGACTTTATCTGGGGAGGTTCTGAAATGTTCTCCACAACAGTCATACCACGCTTGAAAGCAGCCTTCCAAATAGGACGAGAAGAGCATGACACCTTCAACTACATTGGAATAAAGTTTAGTTCTATAAATTATGAGATACAGGTACAACAGAGCACTTACATACAGAATCTGCAACCCATTCCAGTGCATCCAGCTAGAGCTACTCAGCGAGAGGCTCCTTTAACAGACAAGGAAGTTGACATGCTGAGGTCAAAGATCGGCCAAATTCTATGGGTCGCAAGACAAACAAGGCCTGATGTAATGTGTGATGTAGCCATCCTTGCTTCCAGTACAAAACATGCAACTGTTCAGACTCTGCACAGTATAAACAAACTGATCAGGAAACTGAAATCTGATGAAGTGACCTTGAAGTTCCAGCACCTAGGAAAAGATGGCTCCCTTAAACTAGTAGTGTTCAGTGATTCTTCAATGGGCAACCTTCCAGACGGAGGTACTCAGGGTGGGCATCTTATCCTACTTATGGAAGAAAATGGAAGATTCTCACCTATATGCTGGCAATCAAAAAGAATCAGAAGCACTTTGGCAGGAGAGACTTTGGCTCTTGCAGATGGCATTGACAATGCAATATTCTTAGCTACACTGTTTTCAGAACTTACTGTAGGTGACTGCAAGCACAGAGGTCTACCTATTGTATGTGTTACTGACAATCACTCACTGCTTGATGCTGTTAAGTCCACCAAATCAGTTACTGAGAAGAGACTGCGTCTTGAAATCACTAATGTCAAAGAGATCATTCAATCTGGAGCCATTCAACACATCATGTGGTCAAATACCAAAGAACAGCTTGCTGACTGCTTGACAAAGAAAGGAACATCAGCACTTGTCCTGTTGAGGGCTCTCAACAAAGGTGTATGGCAACTTAAAGAATGAAAGGACAAAAAAGACTGATGTGATATAAAAACAACATTTTTGTCTTTGTTTAGTGAATAGTTCAGTTCAAATAAGGAACTGAGTTATTTTTTCTTTTTCTTTAAGAAAAGGGGGAGTTTGTTAAGTACAACTGCGCATGTGCGGTGCGGGGCGGGAAGTTTAAGTAGTGAACAATGCCTGTGATGCAAGTGTACAAAGAGCTCCAGTAAAGTGTTACATTTAATACCCTTGTTTGTCGTCTATTCGAGTTAACACGTTCATCCTCCCCAGTGTTTAGTTCCCCCCATGTTTAGTTCTCACCTGTAGTCTATGGGCCCTATCTTGCACCCAGCGCAATTGACATTGTCACCGACGCATGTATCTTTCCTATCTTGCACCCGTCGCATAGCGGGATTTTCTCTCCAGAGGCGCGCGTCGAAATGAACTTGCGCCGACATGGGCGGGGCGGAACAGAGAAGGTGTTTTTCAGGCGCAAGTGGTATTTTGCAGTTCCAAAACAACACTGCGCCGTTGACCAGAATAAACCTAGTCTAATGTCAGAGGCGCATTGTGTAGAGTCTGTAGCGCGTATTCAGACGCTATTTTAAGGACGCGTGCTTGGCTGCACAGTAGGCTACACTTTACTTCTCTCGTCTGCACGAGAGATTTACACCAATTTTTTGGCAAGCCATATATAATTACAAGGAAAATAAAGTATTTACCACATGAGGAAATCATTGTGATATCCATATCCAAGATATTTTAAAAATAGGCATACATCTAGCGTACACATTGACCCAAATGATTCAGGTTAATTGTAATGGCGGTTCTGATGTCTGCCATCTCCTGGCAGATGAGCTGGGGACAGACGAGGATAGATTAGAGGACTTTAGAAGACGTGAGGTTGAACTGCATTTGCCAATGGGTGCAATATTATTACCATGCATACCCTAAAAAAACTTGCCGACCCTAGCCTTTTTTGGGGGGTGGGCCGCTAGCAAGGGACATAAATGACACCAGGATCGAATTAATCGGGGGGTTTCACAGGGGTTCATGTCTAAAGGCGCGCTGCTTGCTTCTGCGTGGCGTCACATTGTTGGGCAAAATGTACTCATAGCAGGTCATGCTCCCAAACGTTTTGCGTGTTGCGAAGCAATTCACCGCCAGAACAATAGGTGGAGCAAAGTTTAATTCATGCACCGTAAATCCTCAAATAAAGGCCGGAATTCAATTAGAAGCCGGGCTTCAGATAGTAGCCGGGGTCGTGGTCCATACGGACAAATAAAGGCCGGGGCCCCGAATACAAGCCGGGGGTAAAATAAAGTAGCCTACCGGTATATTACTGTAGCCTACCAGCATCAGTCCGTCGGCTCAAAGTAGGCATCACAATTGAATTGAATTTCACAAATACATGTTCTCCTCATGTTTAATATTTATATTATATAATATTGTTGGCTAATCTCATGGGCTGTTTGAAAAAAAAATAAAAATTCCCCACGTAGGACTACTAGGCGAATGTTTAGCCTAAATGCACGTATCGTATAGCCTACTGTTGTTTATCTGTAACGTTTTAGTTGGCTAAGTTACTTTTTCCAGAAGGGATCATAAAGCAGTAGTAGACTTACGTAACTTTGATATTAAATTCAAAGAGATGGTGTATGCTGATTGCTGAAGAACATTCTGGAGAAAAAGCAGCAAAGAAGTTTGACAGAAGATAAGTAAGAAATAAAGGCCTGCCCCTAATACAAGCCTGCCCCAAATAAAGGCCGGTGCGCTGTTCAGCCTAAGTAAATACAAGCCCCGGCCACTATTTGAGGATTTACGGTATATGAGCCTGCCATTTGCTCGGCAGATAGTAAACTGTTACCCTAACAGAAAGTCTGAAGCTTGAAGTTCTTTTCAAACCTTTGCTTGGGTAGCACTGTTAAACTGAGCAGCAGACATGCAAAATACATTTTAGTAATCTCATCACGTAACATTTGTTTCTAAAAACGAATCACATAGTATTGCATGTTTTACTGTGGTAGAAAATACCTTAGCTTAATGCTAACGTATATGGGAAATCCTATTGACACCGCGCTAGGTATTAGCATCAATTAATTCACGTTAATGTTTTTGTATGAGCCTGACATGTGCTCTGCAGATAGATAACAGGTTCTCTAACAGAAAGTCTGTAGCTTGAAGTTCTTTTCAAACCTTAACTTGGGAAGCACTGTAAAACTGAGTAAACATGCAGAATATTTTAGTAACCTCATCTCGTAACATTCGTTGATAGAACCGACGTTAGCTTAATGCTAACGTATAGGGCAAATTCCATATAGATCGCGCTAGTGGCTAGCATATTCTTCAAAGTAACAATTGGAACAAACTTCGGTTCATTACAAGTGGCTTCGGTTCATTACAATGGCTTATATAATTGCTCATACTTTGTAGATTCTTCAATCAAAAGCTCTTCAAGAGCATTCATCTTTAAAACATCTTCTGAGCTGTAGGCTACTGGCTTTTAAAAATGGCGGTACAGACCAGGAGGCTGCAGGCTGCGCGGCTCGCGTAGAAGCTTACGTAAAAAATGACGCAAGTCTAGAAAAAGGGCCCGACGCACACAAGACGTGAAAAGTCGCGCAAGGGCCTCTTGCGCTTACGCTTACGTCTCTGAGCATAAATCAGCCTTAAATCTGCACCGTCACTTTAAATAGCGCAGAAAGACGTGCAAGAATGGTTTCGTTTTAATATGTGTGCAGTGGAAAGTATAGCGTGAGTGTTTGGTGGACTGTGAGTTTGAGTGATGCCCAATCGTGGCTGGAACAGCATGGCGCCGTGCTGTGAGAAGGATCACTCGTGAAATACAACATAGAAGAACATTTAAATCGTGGAGCTCACCTGCAGCATTACCAGCACCCAACCAAAGCAGAGCGCATCTGCAAAGACACCTCTTGCCTTGCACACGCGCCAAACACGGGACTGTTCCAACTGAAGGCTGATTTAGGCTCGTTTTAGACGCAGAGCCGTAAGCACGTAATTTACACAAGGGACTTGTTTTAGACAAGTTTTGATTTACGGTTCCTTAAGGTTCCCTAAAGGATTGTGCATGTTGCAAAGCAAATTGATGCCAGAACTGTAGATTTATTTTGAGTGAAGTAAGCGTATAGACCAATTTTCACCACACATCAGAACGACGTCAGGTTCAATCGCGCAAGACGGTGGCAAAAGACAAACAGAAAAATGTCGTGTGCCGTTGGATGCCAGAATCGTAATTCTGTAAACAGTGACCTAAAGTTTTACAGAATACCAGCAGATAACAACTCGTTTAATGCCAACCGCAGACGTCGTTGGTTACAAGCCATCAGAAGATCCGATTGGAACAAAGACCTTATTAGAAATGCCAGACTTTGCAGTTCACACTTCATATCAGGTAAGTTAACCTAAGAGCTTCACTCAGACACATCACTCGGTTTGGCTTACAACAACCAAATAATGGTCAAGTTGTACGCTTATCTAACGCTAGAACACAGAATAATGTAGTTTTAGTCGTTTTAGCTAACTTACCTTAAATTGTGTTACGTTGTCTTGACGACTAGCTAGTCTCTTAAGCTTGGCAAACTCAGGCTAAATGTACCTGTTGTTATATCAGGTAAGTTAACTTTAGAACTTCACTCAGTCAGACACATCACTCGGTTTGGCTTACAACAACAAAATAATGGTAAAGTTGTACGCTTATCTAACGCTAGAACACAGAATAATGTAGTTTTAGTCGTTTTAGCTAACTTACCTTAAATTGTGTTATGTTGTCTTGACCACTAGCTAGTCTCGTAAGCTTGGCAAACTCAGGCTAAATGTACCTGTTACACTATCGTACTCTAAATAACTAGAATATTGTTTTTTGGACAGGAGAGGTCTCCATGGACTTCAATAGTCCCGACTTTGTACCTTCTGTCTTTTCCTTCGCAGCCCAGTGTGAAATAGACAAAGGAGATACAAAACTTGAGAGGTAAATATTGTCACTTTAGCCTTATTTAGTTGCTAACTGGACTCACATTGTATGCATCAAAATGCAGAGAATGTATGGCAAGTAAGGTCAGATAGTTTTTAGATAATTTGTCAGACCAGATTTTTTTAATGTCTGCATTGTCTTGTGAAGCCCTGTTAAACTATGCTATGTAATTTACACTTAACTGGGTTTTGGTGCCTGATAACCTCCTATGATCTACCAAGCAACTACACTGTTTTGGACTGACTTGCCTTCATCTCTGTGTATCAGATTTAAGAGGAAAAGAAAAAGGGAAGAAACCATCCACAGACCACCAGATGATGTACAGCGGTCCAAAGAAGCTAGTGATGAGGCTTCTGGAGCTTGCCTGTCCTCAGATGACTGTAGAATCGAGCCTTGTGCTGATCAATGCACTGGTAAGAACTTAACTAATGTAGGGCAGTCATTATTAGGATGAATCAGGTTTTGTTTATATATTGTTTAATACAGGATAACTGTGTTGTTAATGACATTGATCATTATTCTGTTTAGCACATGCTGTTTGAAAACATCCTTAAAAAATATTGAGAAAAGCTCAACTTGACGGTGACAGTGCTTCTTTTATTAAGTCTTAAGTCTATTACTATCTAATATCTATTTCAGAAGCCACAGTCCCAAAGGTTCTCCATGATGTTCTGAAACACCAGTACAGCCAACTTTCTACAGAGTGTGTCAACCTGCGTTTGGAGATCGACAAACTGAAAACTGAGAATGAGGAACTCAAGGCAACACTCATGAATACTCAATTTTCCTTTAGCTCTATCAAGAGTAAAGCAGTGCAGGTTCTGTTTTTCACAGGTCTGACCAGTGTCTTATTTGAGTGGTTGAGTCACAAACTTAAAGACAGTGTAGATGTTGTGCGTGGCTCTATGAACCTGAAGGATCATCTATTAGTCGTCTTAATGAAACTTAGACTAGGGCTCTGCAACAAGGATATTGCTTTCAGTTTTAATGTCACAGAAAGTGACATCTCAAACATTCTGAGAAGTTGGCTCCCTGTTATGTCTGCAACTTTAAAGCCTCTCATAAAGTGGCCAAGCAAGCATGCAGTATTAAAGAATATGCCAAAATGTTTCAAACCTAAATATAAACGTTGCAGGTGCATTATTGACTGTACAGAAATTTTTATCAATAGACCCACAAATTTAACCTCCAGAGCCCAGACGTACTCGAATTATAAAAGCTACAACACTGTTAAATATTTGATTGGCATGTCACCTTCAGGAGCCATTTCTTTTCTGTCGGCAGGTTGGGGTGGGCGAGTTTCAGACAAACAAATTACAGCTGAGTCTGGATTTTATGACCTTCTTGAGCATAATGATGAGATACTAGCAGATCGGGGTTTTACCATCAGAGATGAGCTTGCCACACGTGGTGCCACACTTAGGATCCCTCACTTTACCAAAGGTAAAAAGCAGCTCTCTGCTCAAGAAGTGGACATATCAAGGCGTTTGTCTAATGTGAGAATACACATTGAACGAATAATAGGTAGATGGAATTTTTTTTAAATTCTGACAACTATTATTCCACTCACACAGGTTGACCTGTTAGACGATAGTGATTGTTTGTGGAGCACTAACAAACCTTTGTAAATGTTTAGTCCCAAGATAGCTTAATTTAGATGTATTCTGTAAGTAACTGTTTATTGTCATAAACACAATTACTTGCACATTCAAGTGTTAAAATGTAAAATATTAGTACTGTATTAAATCATTTGCTTCGAAGAACATTTCATTCTGACTTGTTTTTTTTTTTTGCACTGTTCACAACACCAATCCACAACCTTTCTTCTTACTCTGGCACATGTGTAGTGGAAATGGTTCTTGCACTTTGCACAGTCAATCATCATTCCATAGTCTGGCCTTTGACAGTGTGAGCAGACTGTAGGTGACTGCATCAGTGCAGGGATGTGCAGTCATAGGAGGCAGGGGAGGCAGAGCCTCACCTGTCATTTTGAAAAGTAAAAAAAATAAATTATAATAATCATATATATTTATGTATTATAAAATAAATATTCATATTTCTCTAATCATCTGTGTTACGAGTGTCATTTCTGCATGATTCCGATCATTTCGAGCATTTTTATTATCAAAATCGCTGAATTTGAGCATTTCCGGTTCCCAGTGGCAGTGATCAGACATAGACATGCCGTGTACTGAGGCAAACACTCCCCCCGTTCCAAAGGTGCCTCCTTGCCTCCTTCATGCCTCCTTCCTTCCTTCATTCCTTCTTATTAAGAGAGCAAGGAGTGTCCCATTGCTCTTAAACCTTCATTTCCGCTTTTGTCGACTCCTTGAAATACGTCACATAACGGTCGTTTTTCAAGTGAGGGTCTGAGCTTCCTTGATGCCCTAATGGCGGCATTATTACCCATAACTCTGTGCGCCATTCCCAACCAGAGCTTTTCGGTTTATTTTGAAATCAATGGCGGACCTAATGGCTATGGTGGCTATGATAGCAGAGTCAGAAGACCACAAGGCTACAGACCATAAATGTACATATCAGCAGTAATTAAACAACTGTACTGAGAGTACTGATATTACATGGACTAATAACATGCCATTCTCAAATTAAAGCCAGTGACATGAGTATTTTTGGTGGTTATTCACGATGTATACCGAGTTAGCATACCTAGCTAGCCTAGCTTGGTAGCATTACCATTGGTTCTGAATGGCAGTTATGCTAAGCAGCTGGCTATCTCCCCCACCTGGGACTGTACAAAGGGCTATTTTACCACCCGGGAATAGCCCGTTAGTGCACTTTTAATCGGACACTTTTCGCTTGACTAGCGGGGGCAATTATGCCGTGATTGATTAACAAAGAATTGTCTGAATTCGTTAGGTAGGTATACGTTAGCCATGTCGATGTCAGTAGCTTATTATGATTGCTCGCTTGCTAAGTGACGGCACCACACACACTGCAGTCTGACAGAGCGCGCTAGTGCGAGCAGATACGTACACACAGCGTGATGATGCCACATCCTCTCTGATTAGAGTGTCCCAAATGTTGAAAATGAACGGTCTCTTGATCTCTCACCACTGAGGGCATCGAGGAGTCGGGGCATCGAGGAGTCAAGAGGGGGAGTCAAGAGAGCTCTCTTAGAATCGGAACAGGGGGATAGACATGTATAGGTCAGAGAGCTCGTCAGAGAGCTCCTGTAACAATATAGCGGCGACGCGTTTCGCCGAGAAGCAGTGGAGGCGGCGTCTACCTATTCATGTCTATGGAGGCAAATGCATTGCTGTCTATGGACAGCTGAGCCAGTGCCTCAGTAGGGATTGCGCAATCACGCCAAACTGGGTTTTACGCATGCGTGCGCAAGCGCAGAACCTTTGAGTTGAGCTCAAAATGCATTGAAAAATATTGCTACTGAGGCAGGGAGTAGCACGGATTCTGTGAAGGGGGCGAGCATGAGCGCAATTCTCTAGTATATAGTATGACCTTGGACCACTTCTAGACACTTCTACTTGACCTTGACGGCGAAAATGGAAGATTGCATTGCTAACCTGAAGCAGTTCTCAAAATTGGACTTGCAGTCCAAACGTGAAATGATTAATAATGGGAGACCAATGGCGGAGCTAAAATGTTTGCTTCAAACGACGGGACCGAAGGTATTGACATTGCATTGGAGTGTTTCATGTTTTCCAACGGGACATATTCATGCGGAACACAAACCTCGCTAAAGGCTGCTAGGTGCAGTGGAGCCGTGAATGGATTAGGAGCTTGCCAGTGCAGTGCACCAACTTTAAATTAAACCGGTCAGTAGAACATTTTGGTATTGTGTGCTATGTCTGTGGTGTTTAACTGTTTGCTTGTTAATACGTTGTGTAAAATACATATGTAAATGTCAACTTCGAATTCAAGTGTCCGAGTTGCAGACAGTGTTGGGCAAGCTACTTGATTTTTGTAGTGAGCTAAGCTATCAGCTACTCTACAATAAATTCAGCTTCACTACACAGAAGCCACCACTCAAAATACATATGTAAATGTCAACTTCGAATTCAAGTGTCCGAGTTGCAGACAGTGTTGGGCAAGCTACTTGATTTTTGTAGTGAGCTAAGCTATCAGCTTAGTAGCAAGCTAAGTTACATAAACCTGTCAAAAGTAGTTTGATACATTAGAAGCTACTTTCAGTTAAACAAACTGCATGCCAAGTCAATGCAATTTTAGGGATCAACACAACTGTCAGTCAGATAAAAACGGTTGAATGGATGAAATTCGTGTGTTCGTATGTTTGTGTTGGATGTCATTGACGTTGACAGGAACTTTTTCTTTGGATTACAAATAAGGCATCTGTAAACATATTTAGTTTCACTCGTCGCACGGACTTTTCACTTTTTAACTTTCATCATCTTCAGCTGTATCTAAATATCAACAGCATTCTAGTTATCCGGTTGTCTAGAATCTGCATGCAAACTACCCATTTAAAATTAGAGAATTCATTTTAAATGTATGAGCGTCTGGTGTACTTGAAATGACGATATCTATCTATCTATTTTCACTCGTCTCGCCTAAAGTGATGTAGGCTACTGCTTAATTTGTGTGTTTAATGGCTGCAGGGAAGCCTGTTATGAATGAACATCAGAAAGGTCCAGGATAAATTAGCTTTCGAGGACGCTACTGCGGTACTTGATCAATAAAAGAGCTTAGCTACTGAAAAGTTACTTGGTTTTGTAAATAGCAACGTTACTGCCAAGCTACTGACAAATGTAGTGACACTACTGCCCATCACTGCCGAGTTGTGTAAAAGGTTATATTTTCCCTAGACAAATTGAAATGAGCCACATCATTGGTGGGAGGGCTACATACGCTTCCTTGTAACGATTAATATCTTATTTGACACGGTGTAAAAGTTCAATTACCACACCGATTGTACGTTTAGCCTCGTAAAAGTCAGTTAACTATTGAGCCACATAACTTCTTATAATAATAATCGTTTAAAAGTAATAGTATTAGACAATAAAACATAACGTTTTTTCAGTTCTGGTGAGATGACAATTTTAAAACCATAAGCATATATACATGTATAATGTATACATTTCTATTTTTTTTTAAACAACTAGAGATCGGAATGACGTAATCACTTCCGGTTTCTGTGCCTCACCAGCTGTGAACCTCACCGCACGTCACTGCATTAGTGGATCCATGCTGCGTGTTAACAGCTCAGTCAAAATACTCTGTTTGAAGAACACTTCAGCTTTAGGCAGGACTGCTTGTAGCATTTCTTCATCTCTGGTGATGCGGTTGATAGCAACAACTTGCTTTGTCCAAACCACAAAGTCGCAGTACTGGGTGTTGCATACAAACATGTGTAGCTGAACTTGATGGTAGTATTCATGGTTCTTCTTTAATTGTAGTGCTTCGTCTAAGCAGAACTGTGTGTCCTCGCTACTCCCTGTAAGACCATCGCGGTATTTGTATGGACACTTAATCTCTAGGGTTGCTTTCCCACAGCAGGTACAGTTTGCTATTCCATCCGGTGATGCCCCAAGATGTGGTTTGTCTGGCCGCACAACAAGACCGCAAAGCTCCACTTCAAAGTTGGAATGTTGTGCTTTCATTATTTCTGTGTATTGTCTTCTGGCTGTGTCCTCCATATCTCTTCCCCAAAGTATTGCTGGCACATGGGACAAGTCTTGTTTATTGTAGTGCATTACCTGTTTTACAAGGTTTAGTTTAGCTGTTTCGGTTACTACAGTGCATACACGATGTAGGGTTGTGCTTGTTATCCTTCCATTTCTGTGTGTGTGCCAGGCCTGAGACTGGGCCTGATTTTTAGTTGTAAGCTCAAGGTTTACACACTGCTCATTAGTTAACCCCTTCCTCAGTTTTTCAAAAGTCTCTTCACTCCTCTCTTGTAGTTGATTTTTGCAGAGGCATCTCAGATTGGCATCATACAGAGCTACTAGTGGCTCTGGGAGGTCTTCGGCATCTGTGTCAAACTCTGTTTGCGGAATCTGTGTCACTGAGTTCCATGGTAGTGAGTAGCTACAGCAGCGTTAGGTGCCAGTAGTTTCAATTCCGCAATGTCTTCATCTGTCAGTTCTGAATACACAAAATACATATTAGATAACTTATTTTCATACATCTGCCATTAATAGTTACATGACCCTGATTGTAACGTATGTATTTACATTATAATTATAAAATATAATGAATACCTGATTGCTATATGTACATGACCTGATCTTGTCTACATTCAGATTGTGCCTACCGTTTACATTATTCTTTCTACGCTTTACTCTGACTGGCTTCAGTTGGGTGTCTGTCCTTTTAGCCTTTCTGAAGCTGATCTCGCTTAGTCTGGCTGGTTTCACCTCTCTCTTGGATGTGTGGATCCACATATTTGTCCCTGAAGTACAACACCTCTCCGTCTTTCCCATCCTGACCCACACCTCAACTTTGAACATTAGTGCAGCTGCATGGCTGCAGCATGACCCTAACCTGAACAAAACATGTTTTGTACGTTAGGCTTTACATATACGTTAGGCTAAGGTGACCAGACGTCCCCTGTTTCTGGGACAGACCCCGTTTTTCGCTTACAAAGATAAAAACATTTCACTGTTTTGCGGGTGTTTACGTGTCTGAACTATAATGTCCCCGGATTTTGTCTCAGAAATATGGTCACCTTACGTTAGGCTAACAACGGTTTTAGCTATGATTTCCAGCAAATAAGCGGTTACATTTTGTTACAGTGTTACAGCTAGGCTACAGTGTTACAGTTACAGATTCAATTGGTGACACTGACAATTGGTTAAATAATGAACATTTACAATACTTACAAAACTTATGTTGGTTTACATACCCAGCCATACAGGTGCAGTTCGCAGTAAGAATACAGTTGTTGGTCTGATAACCCAGGCCTTGTAAAATTCTGTCTTCTTTCCCTGTCTTTGGCTAGGCAGAACCTCCATCTTCAGCACAACGAAGTTTTGAACATTGTAATCATGCCATAGTATGTCTTGGACATGACCACACAGAACAAAATTGTAAGCATCCAGAGACTTGTACGCTTTTAGTTTCTCCCGGGTATATACACTTGGAGTTTCGATTAGGTAATTATAAATCTCTGGCCAATGGATGCTAGGCCATTTCGTTTCATCATTTAACCATTGACACGGTGCTATGGCAAACGGATCTGGAAGACGTATCCCACTGCCCACTAACGTCAGTTTGGCTAAATAACAGTGTTTATCACTGGGTGACAGGCTATTGAAATATGTCAAACATTTTACTAATTAGATCTAATCAATATTAACTATAATCTTTTAAAAATCTATCTAGGCTACTTGTATTATTATCCGAGTGGTCCTTTTGCCGTTATAAACAATTACCCTTTCGCTGTTTTCTGCCACCTCCCTGCGCGCGCATCCGAATGTTTACAAATAAAAAATTGGTCTATTTATTGCAGCAGGACAAAGGAATAAAACTTACCGGAGCATGAAAGTGTAGTGGGCGAAAGGCATGATGTTATGAATACATGTGTTACACAAAATAAAAAGGTTGGCAATTCAGTACCAGTGGCGAAAAAGACAGATCACATGACGCAAAAGTTCGTTTATTGACACATCTTTTGATGACTGTGACAGGCTTTAAAACGATGTGTTTATGAGTTACATTATTCAAAGATGAGAGGTAAACGGCGAGAGAATCTCATATGTTGTCAATGCTTGTAAATACAATGGTGCTGGCCATCATTTAACCCCACGTTAATGTTAACTTTTGTATATGAGCAGACCAGGCTCATTCTATCAAACTCGCGGGTGCAATTGATTGATTCACGTCAATAAGAACTCAATGAATGATATCACCATGACTCACAAGTGGTGGAAAATGAATATGAAAGTATTTGTTCGTGAATTAGCACATTCTCTCCAAACAATCGCGGGTGAGAATGGGATATTCTAAGCTACGGTGTCCCACAAGGCTCTGTCCTTGGACCACTGGGATATTCTAAGCTACGGTGTCCCACAAGGCTCTGTCCTTGGACCACTGCTTTTTTCCCTTTATATGCTACCCCTAGGTGCTGTCATAAGGAAACATGGCATCTACCCAAGATAGAACATCTACCCAAGATAGAAGCTTGCCTCCATGATGTAAAATCTTGAATGACTAACAACTTTCTGCTCCTCAACTCTGATAAAACTGAGGTTATGTTTGTAGGCCCCGATCAACTGAGAACTACACTATCTACCTATGGAGGATTATCGGGGCCAAAACTAAATAAATAAATAACTAAATAAATAAATAAATGAATGGTTAAATACTTGGATAAATACATAATTAGATTTATTTATACCTACATTTATTTATTTATACTTACATATATTTATTTATACTTACATATATTTATTTATACTTACATTTTGTCATACATTTTGTCAAACATTTTGTCATACTTACATTTTGTCATACATTTTGTCATACATTTTGTCATACTTATTGTCATACTTATTGTCCACGGTGTAACTTGCTTGCAGCAAAATAAATCCGTCATCCCCCGTCACCAAGTCAGGGGGCGGGTTAAAGCCTCTGATTGGTGGTTCAACTTGAATTGACTGCTTTTGACTAATTCAAGATGGCAGCACCCGGTGTGGATTAAATAAATGGAATATTGCATGCTACAGTAGTCGAAATGTTGGCTGTAGCTGAGGAGATGGAGGCAACTGCAATTCACATTGTTTTTAAAATCATATTGAGGGCTTCGCTGAGATTATATCAACGGTATCGGCCCTGACTGACACAGACATAGATGAAAATGTGTTCACGATCCTCAGCGAGATGGTAGCAGATGAGGCTGAGTGATGGTCATACATCCTGGAGGTGGTCGTACTCTGTTTGATCTTCGGCTGGCACAATTGAACACTTCGCACTCTCTGGCCTGAAAATACAAGATATTGCGAACCTTTTTCGAGTGTCCAAGCGCACTATCAAGCGACAAATGCAGCAGAGTGGTATCAGGTATTAATAAGAGTAGACTGTGTCTGTGTCAGGGGTATAGATGTTCGGGATCTGGAGAAAGTAATGGGTAAACGTCCCTTGTCATGACTAAAAGGAGAGCTTCAACTATTAACTCTCTAGTCTGAGAGTTGTCATTTGTTGGGGAGCTGTGAGACTCTTTCTCTGAGACTGTTGTAACGTCATTACTGCTTGACTGTCACTATGTTTACAGTATTGTGCCCTATAAAAGATGGTCCTCCGGCCTTCAGAGCGGAGAGAGACATGATTGAGACCTAAGCCTGGTGTTGTGTTGTTTTTTATTGTCAGAGGTCTGGGTTTCTCTCCCAATCTACAGATTGATAAACGTATTAAAATCCAGAACTCAACTGAACGTAGACCCCGTTTATACGGTGGGAAAACGTATATATTTTCATGCGGTTTGGCCTTTCATTTACGAGAAAAAACGGAGGTTTTATCACGGGAAACGATCATTTCTAAAAACTCCGGCCAAAGTGGAGATTTCAGGAAAACTCAGTTTTTGCGTGTGCACTGGGTCAAACGGAGTTTGCGTCACATATGCGCCTAAAATGCATTCGTGATGTGAGTGTCCTATATTTACTGTTTACTGATCATGGATGCTGTTAACGTAGTGCTCATTTATACGTTAATGCAAACGCAGGATTGCATTCTTTCAACCCTATAACTGAATCTCTCAACCCTTCCCCAGTGTGTGACTATTGGCTTTAACAATGGTATCCCCTGCACTTCCACCAGTGGACTACGAGTTTTACATTCCATCTTGTCTACCTGTTGTAGCCAAATAAACGTAAAGGACATATCTAGGACTCATAGCCAATTTAATGGATTAGCAGCCTACTTATGCAAACCTACAGGTTTAGCATAGTTATGATGGCGTTTGGGGGCGTATATGCGGGTTCATGTAAACAGAAAGTTTTTTGGAAAAAGACCTTGTGTGTACGACGTTATTTTTGAACGGAAGGGCAGAAATATTCTCTATTCTGTAATTACCCGGCTATGTGTAAATGTGGTCTTACTCTTAGTCATCCGTTTATGAAGAGACGGACAAAACACTTTCTTCATCACTGGTGATTCAAAAACTGAGGACATGAGAACCATGCTACAGCGTAACATTCTAATAGCAGCCTGATGCAAACTATGGAAGAGATAGACGTGATGGGGTAACGACAGCGCTACGACCTGGCTACGGCCAGTGCACCCAGTAGGCCACATTAAACCCAACATTTCATAACACTACTAGAAATACTACTAGTAGTAGACGAGTTGAGGGCCTCTTAAATTAAGGATGCAGCCTCACGCAGCAGCTGAGGGTATGTCTTCTGGGACATTCTGGTATCTTGATTTATTTAAATAATGCTCAATAACTTTCATTAAACTAAATCTGGCGCTTGGCATCCATAAACGCCAAAATTCAGTATCCCTCGAGCCTGATCGACTGGTTGAGCCTGCCTGGTGTGTAACACCAATCAGAGGCTTTAACCCGCCCCCTGACTTGGTGACGGGGGATGACGGATTTATTTTGCTGCAAGCAAGTTACACCGTGGACAATAAGTATGACAATAAGTATGACAATAAGTATGACAAAATGTATGACAAAATGTATGACAAAATGTAAGTATGACAAAATGTTTGACAAAATGTATGACAAAATGTATGACAAAATGTATGACAAAATGTAAGTATAAATAAATATATGTAAGTATAAATAAATAAATGTAGGTATACATAAATCTAATTATGTATTTATCCAAGTATTTAACCATTCATTTATTTATTTAGTTATTTATTTATTTAGTTTTGGCCCCGATAATCCTCCATATCTACCCATCTACCCACACTCAATGGCTTCTCAACACCCAACACTATCATCAAAAACCTTGGCGTAACTATGAACCAAGACCTCCTACTTGACTCACACATAAAACAGATCTCAAAGACATAATTTTTTCATTTACGCAATATTGCCAAAATTAGAAAGGTCCTATCCCTCCAAGATGCAGAAAAACTAATCCATGCATTTATTACTTCCCGCCTCGATTACTGTAATGCTCTCCTGTCCAGATGCAGCATTAACACAATAAACAGCCTTCAACTGAGTGCAGGCCTCCTGGTAATTCCAAGAATATCAAAAACCACAATAGGAGGCAGAGCCTTTATAGGGCCAATAGTTTTCCGCGTCAAAAAAAAGCAAATTCCGTGTCATGTTTTTGGTTTCCGTGATTCCGCGTCAAAAAAATAAAAACAGCCGTATAATGCCTTTCCGCACGTTAACTGTATGAAAAACTCTGTTGATAGTGATGTTGCCTAGCAACGCTGTTTGCGTGCGTGTGCAGCACCCTCAGTTAACATACTGTCGAGTTCAGTTTGTCGCTAAGTAGTTGACCATACTGTGCCTTATACATTTCCAATGCGTAAATCATCATTGTTCGACCTGTATGTGAGGCATTATGTGCATACTTAATGAAAGTAAGGGTTTTCATGAAGTTGCTTCTGTGATATATCGTGTATTAAATACCAAATTTTGGGCTACCTGCTCGTGCTATTAGTAGTGATTAGCATGATGCTAAGCGGAGATTTAGCTATGTTCTGTTCTTATGTTGATACGCTGTAATAAAGATGGGTTCAATCCTGTTAAGATTTCGACTGGATGAGATATGAATGAGATCCATGTTGCCTAGTGTAATGTCCACTATTATATGTATCTAGTAATATTAGTTGTGTAATTGTTATTGTGTAGCAATAACTCTGGTAATGTAATTCAGTGCAGTGCTAATTAGTCCCCATAAATTAGACTGCTTGGTAACTCAGTGAATAATACGTGCCCTTCTTAGATTGTTGTTTGACAGCCATCAACACAACAGAAGACTTAACATTTTTAGTTTTTAATGCGATTGGGAAGAGAGTGCGTGACTACCGTTGAAAAGGGGGGCGTGGCCGGAGCAGAGTTCAGCGCAGACGTGACATTTTCTGACTGCTTTTGTTCTTTAATTAATGTTTGTTCATTGTTGCGATCGTTGTTGAGTTTATTTGAAAGAAATTCAGTCTTACAGGGTAAAATACAGGGGGTTTTGGGCGATTTTGATGCACAAAATTATGTTTCCGTTTGAAAAGTTGCAATTCCGTTTTCAGTGGTCCATTCCGTTTCAGATGGTCCATTCCGCGTATTCCGTCCGTTTTCCGTTTTCGCGGAAAACTATTGGCCCTACCTTTAGCTACCGAGCCCCCCTCCTCTGGAATAACCTCCCTGCCTCCGCAGACACCGTACCTATATTCAAATCAAAGCTTAAGACATTCCTCTTAAGTGCATCCTATAGCCAAAAGTAATTGCGTCAACAAACCATCACATGCTGCGCTAGCCAAAAGTGTATTCTGTTTGCTGAGTGGATGCATGTACGGCCCCGGCATAACAGCTTATACTTCAATGTAACGAACAATACAGCCTCTCGGTTTGTCCACACCATCTACGCACATGGACAGCTGAACTCTACCCACTCACTTTCTTCCTTCTCTCCTTTTTTTTTCCCTACTAATCAAGACTATCTCCGCCATGGGACGCTGCCGTAGTCTCTCCACCTGGTCTACCTGGAGAAACCCTCGGCCAATCGCACCCACCGCCACTGCATATCCGTACACCTACTCTACCCAATACCCTATGCTAGCATTTATATACAATATACATTATTGCCACCACTGAAATGTTTCTTTGTCCCTACATCCCTCACCCCTGTAACAGTAACCCTATTGGCACAGTAATCTGGTCTTGCCTGTATCATGTATTTACCACCAGATGTCTGTATACATATTATGTCCAGTGACCAAATGCTGGCTGTGTATAACCCCTGTTGCTTCCTTTCCCCTTCTGCCACACAACCCTTCCCCTTCCCCCTTTCCCTCCGTCCCACCTTCCTGTCTCCACCCGGCCTCAAGCAGATGGGTCCCCCCTTATGTGCCGTGGTTCTGCTTAAGGTTTCTTCCTGCCCAACAGGGAGTTTTTCCTTTCCCCTGTTGCCGTTGTGCATGCACTAAGGGGGTTTAGGCTCTGGGCTCTGTTAAGCGCCTAGAGGCAATTGTATTGTTATGGCGCTATACAAATAAAATTGAATTGAATATTCTCTCCATAAATTCGCGGTCATTTGAGCGTCCTTATAAGTGTTTAAAGAGGGTTTGTAAAGGAGTTCATGTCTTCGGACCTCTTCTGTTATGTTTGTTCATAATCCATAAGAAAAGGCTTGTGAGACCGTCTGCAGGGTATTCATGATTAAAATAAATTCTGGATCTAAAAAAGACTAGTATGCTATAAAACTGGAAATGTGAGACTCTGTGAAAGGCTGTGGTTAGCCGGCCAATCACAGTCTTTGCGAGCTATAGGGCCGGACAGTCAGAAATTTTGGGCGACGCACTTAAGCACGTAAGGGGGGGTATTTTACTGCGCAAGGGGGGGCTGTGTATCTCACGTGCTTACGCGTTACGTCTAAAACAGAGCATATATTACCCTTGAGAAGGGTGATTTCTTCCGTAGGAAATACGGACATTATATCTGGCTGTCAAAAGGCAAATTTGTATAGTTGTGCATGTGAAGATGACGACTATGAAATATTGTATGTATGATACATGTTTTAGAGTGAAGGAATGTGTCTGTTTAGATAATTGATTTAAAGTATTATGGTTAGCTCCTGGGAGGATGATTTGGGGTGAATATAACCTGCATTCAGATAATGGCAGGCTGTCTAACTCTGGCCTTTTTTTGATGTTTCGATGTTCAATAACATCAGAAACATGTGTAAATGTTAATGTTCATTGAATGGTACTATTCTCGTTACATCATCTTGTTACAGATAAGAAAATGTTGTATTTCGGTGTCAAACCTTTGTTTAAAGTTCACTGTGAACACAAGTTGACAATGATATAGTATACAGTTGGAAGTGTTTGCAGTCATGTTTTTGTCATGATTGTCCTATCTAATGAAGGATAAATGTATCCACAGATTTGTAACCATTATGCACAAAATTAAAGTATGACATTGAAAAAATAAATGTCCTCATGTTTTTCAGTTTTACTCTGTTAAACTGTATTATATCACTACAGTTTTGGCCAAAGCAAAAAAAAAAAATGTTCAGGGCTGAAACAGAAAACACAACATTTTTTTCCCTAGGCCTTTCTTTTTATGCTCTGGACTTTTCCTTTGTCTTTGCATAATATTTGTGTAAAGCAAGATGCTACGTACTATGTTCTCTGAGTCCTGAGTCCAAAGTTGTTGATGTAGTAGTAGTAGTAGTAGTGGTGGTTGTTGCAGTAGTAGTAGTTAAAATGAATGCATGGTGTCTATATTGAGCAACCATGCATGATCTTTTGAATCCAACCAATAACGGTATTGACCAACCGCCTCTGAAGAATATAAAATCTCAAATATTACTTATTTTTGAGACTTTTGAAACTATTCTTTGATGTGCTCTAAAACTTTCAAGTTTAAACATGAATTCAGGGTTTCTCTGTCATGGAATCAAAAGGTGAGCATGTTGTCCTCTGAGGCGGATAGTCCTTGCTCATCGGATCTGTTTAAATTGTGTGGTAATGTCTGTTCATCTCCACTCTAAATGCAAATACACTGGTGTGGGTTCCTCCCTGCAAAAATGCTGATAAGTAGTCCTTGTGTTGCTGTTTGTTGTGATTGCTGCCGATTCTGCTGTTGGCCACCGCTTTTTCAGAGATGGAATCAATTCTGATGTCAGTGCATCATAGCTAATCATGGCTAGTGCTAATCATGGCTAGTGCTAATCACGGCGGTGAAATGCCATTTGGAATGGAACGGCTTTGTTTTGTAAATTATATGTTGTTCTGTTTTCACATTATGTCTGGGGATGATCAAATGTTAAGAAATGTTTCACACTATTTCCTCTCTTAAGCCTCTTTTAAGTTTTCAGTGTGCAGTCACAGTACAACATGATGGAAGAAATATGCAGTGGAAATGTCCTTGCAGAGGGTTGTGTGCAGTGCATACCTTTAGTATTCCATTATTCATTATCCCAGTCATCCAAAAGGTCTAGTTTTTAAGGTTGTTGAAATTCTAGTTGTAGCAAGGAAGACTAAAACAAAAGACATTCATTTTCAGGAGTTTTTTTTTTTTTTACAAAGTTCCATTTAGTGTTCAATAAAAAAAAGGATTTGGCCATTTATGATAGACAGCTTTATCATGACTAACATGAGACGAATCTTCAAGGGATTAAGATAATTCAGTGAAGACAATTACTCCAGTAAGTCCAGTCTTTTCTTTTCAGTGAAACGACTGAGCCACTAATAATTGTCCTTTTCAGAGTTTCAAAGATATTTGACTTTCATTGCATATTGTGGATTTTGAGCTGAGAGAAGTCAAGTCACAGACAGTGGAGGCGACATGGAAATGAGGTCACACAAGGTTAGTATATCTGGGGAAATGAAGACATCAGACACCAATTATGTCCACATGGACCAGTATGAGACACAAATTATAATGTGTGCCCTTATTGCAATATAATTAGAAATGTAATGAGTCAGTAGGTAATGCATAGTTAATTAATAAATAGTTATATGTACATGTACACTGTAAGTGCATATTCTATGTGACAACTTCAACCCCTAAATCCTAACTATAACCCTTAAACTTCCTTAAGAACCGGTATTAAGGCAGGAGGTATGTTGGACTATTCTTCAAGAAATCTATCCACCGACCCAAGATAATTAGCAGATCCATAAAATTAATGAGAATTAAACGATGGCCATCTTGGTACAACACATTGCTGCACAAGTTCACCATAGCCCTCTTGTGTGCATCTCCACAACTAATCAGATCCAGCCTAACATCCTGCTTAGCATGCAGCTTCTTATAAAAATACTGACTGACTGAAAAAACAGAGATAGATTACCATAACCCCACAGTCATGTTGCTCTCTGTCCACCCATTCTCTTCATGGAGAGGTTGATTACATTTGCACATGAGAATGAAAGTGGCAAGTGCCCTTTGAGAAATAGTAGGGCATGTCATACTGTAAGTGATTGCATATTATGTGCCAAAGACAGTGGTCTACTGATCTTAAGATCCCAGGCCCTCAAGACTTATCTCTTGAAGGGTGAAGGTCGAACACTCCTCATCTCCTCATGTCTCCACTCTGCATCTCCACGGTTCATCCTATATGGATGGCCTCAATCACAATGGTGGACATTCATGTGTGACCCAATGGACCTTCAGACAGCAGATGGAATTCGAACCTAAAATGTATAAGTTTACACAGATTTTCTAAATCCTGTATACAGAATAACGCCGGTTTTATGAGACTGAAAGCAGTGGCAATGAGCAGGGTAATGGGATGGGAAGAGATCAATGTGCATGTGACCATTAGCAGGCAAGAGTATCTATTTTAATGTGTGCTTTAATGGCTTCTTAGATGGCAACCGACTTTGCAAACGTACCGGCCGTGATCCGTCCCAGAGTTATCTGTTGTCGGTGTTGTCATTTTGTGTAGCGGTTCGTGACGTGAAGAAATGCCAGTATTGTTATTGAGGTGAACTAAGAGGTTCTGCGAAACACACTCTGAACGTGAGAGTGGTAACAGCAAAATGCAAAATGCAGATCAGAAAACTGAAAGAGAGGGGAATTGTCCATATCTTGTCTGTTCATGGTCTTAGTTTTTCCGCACTTTACACATACATTCAATTTCAGACGCCCCATTGTGCCTCCAATGACCAATAGAGTACAAATATTCCCAGAAAACTGAATTGCTGTAACACTATGGAACCCATCAAGAAATGACTTTCAGTGGCTTAACCTGCTGTAAACAGTGGCTAACATTTAACTCTCAAATGGATGGACAAATAACATGGCCGTACTGCCATATAGACAGTCAGAAAATGTATGGTTTGGTAGCGGAACGGTTGACACCTTTGGCATTACTAGAGGTGAGACTAAAGATATTGCACTTGAGTGCATCTTACAGTCATAAAGAATACATTAAAACCCGGCACCTGGCTGTCGCAACATACTTCATCCTTCTTGTCAGCCATGATTACCCTTGTAATTATAACTTTCAGGCACACAGTATTACCAACTAAGGTGTTCTAGAATACTTGAATGCTCTCTACCCTTCTTATCCACTATCAATTTTGTATGCATCAAGTCACTCTATAACAGATAAAGACCAGTGCTAGCTGAGATTCAGTCACCGGTCGACGGCTATCTGGACTGGCAAAGAGCGGTTTGGCACTGTCAGCACTAAGCGTCTGTGAATATGAAATGGCTTGAAATTCCACCCAAATGCATGTCAGCTCTTTTTCATAAGTTTCCTGATGGCAGCCCACACACCAAACCTAACATCAGCGTCTGACATCAAATACACAAGATTGTGTTTTATATCACACCATCAACTCAAGGAAAGTAAAAATAGGTGCGGCAAATTCCAGACATTTGACCCTGCTGGGGAAACTGATCCCGCCATAGAGTTGTGAAACTGAGTATCATTTGGATAGCACACAGCATTTTAAACTGACATGTATTTGTATGTTTTCTTTCCACAGAATACAATTGTGGAATTTCCATTCATTAGACAACTGCCAGAGCACACTTAGAATAATGCTGTCACATTCTTAATTCTACAGAATAGTAAGGGGCAGGAGAGTGCAGCATGCGATTCTTCTTTATACAATCCAGGCTTGAGCTTCTCCCCCTTTTACAAACATCTCCACTTACTTGGCAGCCAATAACTGAGCTGGAGACCAGAGTTGGGCCCTATTCAGAGCGAAGGGTAATCTGGATCTTTACGTGTAAGGCACGACAAAAGAGGAAGGTCATGGATCAGAGAGAAAGAGATGAAAAGAAAGAGAGAGAAACATCAAGTGGGTGAGGGAGGAAGAAAGGGAGAGAGGGAAAAAAGAGGGAGAGAGGAAGATGCATTTCCTTTGTGCAGTTGCACTGCTCTGAAAGCACCATAAGGGCATTCTCTGGTCCAGCAAGCACAGACAGAACACTTCTCTTTCATGCACTGTGACTTCTCCTCTCCCTCATCCTGTTTTTTGTCGCCATCAGCACATTCAGTCTCCGCCTCAGACATGCTAACGCAGAGGGGGGTTAATTTAAAATGGATGTATTGTCCCAGTTATGGGGATATACTCGTCTACATGACAATGTAGGCGACTATCTACGTGACAATATCAATATAAACAAACCAACTGAGCCATACAATTGCATAGCCTGTGTCAGTCAGTCAAAAATGTATATGTTCTTTTTTGTATTTCTCCAGTGGCAGCGTCAAGGTGTTGTTCTGGGGGAACAATAAAATGATGATGCTTAATAATATTTCTATGTTGTCCTTGTTTACTGATTCAGGTGTTTTTATTTTGGCCCATGTCAGTCAAAATGCAATAAATTCCTGTTGAGGGATCATCACTATTCATGCAATGCACTTTATTATTATACAACAGGTTTTTTTATCATGCCTTCAGAATAACATAAATTTAATCTTAGAGCACATCTGTTTTTCTGACAGCAAAAACGCACTGTGCCTTTTAAGTCAAAATAGCCAGGGAAGAACTCAAGACCTCTCAGTGCCATCACTCAAGCTCTCATCTGTTAGGCTACACTAGACAGAAGGACACACAGGGAGTATCCATTCTGCTTTATGAATGCAAAACGCACCACACTGAACATGCTGTTTTGGATTTCCTGAGGTTTAGCAGCAAAGGATTGTCAGCTGAGACGTTGTAATTCGAGCCCTAACCTTAAGTTTGATGTTTTTCTGCTGTGGAGGCCAGACACCAATGGTTCCTGTCCAGGTTGTCATGGTTTCACTACACTGTTCCTTTAGTAGAAGGATCAGAACAACCGCATCTTACCCTGCACTGTCCTTCTATTTCCAACAATATCTATGCAGCATCTGGCCTTCATTTTTGTTTAAATGTGTGTGACAACCTAGTTTATTGACATATACACATATGTGTTGTTTTTAGTGTGAAAGGACAGAAAACCACTAAATAAATAACTTATATGTATTTGATAGTTGTGGATAATTCATAGTCTGCAATTTGTCTAGGTCACTTTATCTCTCACATTACATCTATTGCTGTGCTTCATACCTATAATCAAATAACAATCAAACTCAAAACCATTACGATATGCTCACAGTCAACTCTACCTATGGAAGGTAATTATATTGGGACAGTGCATACCAGTAGAAAACATATTATATCCTCCCTCCATTCTATGCATACACATACAGAGTATATAATTGTTCACTTAATAATGTATTCTATTGACTGGTAAAATAGCTGCCTTGAGAATCCACTGATGTCCGTGCGAGTAATTACAGTAATTTATCTGATTTAATGAGTCGAGTAGAAAGAGGCTGCTCATAGGGCGACAGGACGACACATCCTCTGAATATCAATTTTCCCTCTTCTCAATGGCCTCTGTCGCTTGCTGTGTCTACCGTTTGTATCTTCGAGCTGTCATTTCTGTCTAACTCAGTCTAACTGTCTCACTTTACCTGCTCAGATGGGTCACACTTTTTGGAGCTGGGCTGTGCTTGAGGTTTCTTCTCTGGGAGTAAAAAGGAAGTCTTTTTCCTTACCACTGTTGTTTCCTTATGTGTCTCTAGTGGGGTTCAGGCTATAGGATCTGCAAAGCACATTAAGACATTGTTAATTGTTAATGGACCTATGTAAATTAATGGAATTGAATTTAAGTGAAATTTTCACGTCACCAGCACAGGCTGGCATCTGCCTTCACCATCCACAGGCTGTATGGGTTCTTGCTGACTATTGGAACCAGCTGTTAGAACATGCATGGATGAATCAGAGAAGGCAGATCTACCCCGGGCCATTGCCTGGTCATAGGCTCACATACAGCTCACACTCACAGGTTTCCAAACACCTCGAGCAAGGTGAATACCTCGTAGGCTATAAGAAGTCAAACCTGTGCCTAAAATAAAAATGGCAAAGACGGTCAGCTATTTAGATTCAAACCTTCTAAAAGCAGTAAAAAAAATACTCAAGCTTTGTTCTCTGTTCACAAAAAAGAGTGTGACAGCCACCACCCTTCTGAACTAAACACAACTTCCTGCTCCACCACTGCTTGCCTCTGTGATGAACTCTCTCACAGTATATTGGCAAAGTTATAAAACCAGAGGTGGAGTGGCCATCGGGTTGACAGGGACATTTCCCGGTCGGCCGGCAGGCCAATGAGCTCACGAGAAGCAGCCTGAAGACTGCACGCAGCCGTTGGAAGTTCATGGGCGGCCCATTGAGTTAAAAATAAATATCAATCAATTCTTGTTCCCGTGAAAATCGTCATGTTCTCCGCCAACTGAATCTGGTTGTAGTCCCACCAATATATATAACACTAGTTGTCTCTCTCCATCTCACTGATGGTGTGTGTCGAACTCACTTTCATAATTCCAGCCTACTGATTTTTGTTTAACCTCCTATCTTGATCTAATTCTTTTTATTCAGACGTTACATAACTTTCATGACCACAAATATAAATTGGCCAGCGATTTTAAATTGTTTTTTATGTTCAAAAATTAATGTAGAATGGTCGAAGCAAAGTATCATGGGAAATGGCACCTGCGTATCGCTCTGCCTTTGTACAGTGAACGTAACTTGGGCCAGATGGGCTCGTTGTGAGCCGGTGGTGGGCCGGTGCAGACAAAGTTGTCCCGGTGGATTTTTGTGTCCCACTCCACCCCTGTATAAAACTAATATATACACCATACATGCTGTAGCAGCAATTCCTATTATACTACCACTGGTGGCTGAGTTGGATTTTGGTTGTGACACGCGTGTGGAGTAGAGGTGAGTCCCGTTGGTCCCTTTGACCGTGTGCCAGGACATTGTAATGAACCATAATTTCTTTTATTTCCAACAACTTGTATCCACCATTTGCAATAAACGGTCAAAGGGACAACAGGACTCACCTCTACTCCTCATCTTTCCTATGCGCGTCACAACCAAAATCCAACTCAGCCACCAGTGGTAAAATAATAGGAATTGCTGCTACAATTTATATTAGTCAAAAAACTGCCTTGGATGGATGTACTTGCAAGAAAGCAACATTGGATGGAACTGGATTCTGGAACAAAGGAAGTTCAAGCGTGAATTCAAGTGCATGTGCCACTCTGAAGTAGCCTGGATACCAGCCTGAACTCCGCCCACAACATTTTTGGTCTGGGAGATTCAGTCTGGAGTCGAGCTAGTTGGGAGGGTTTAAACGGCCCCGAAAAGTGATCTGACCATTCAAATTGTAAGGGCGGGCTTTATACGTTGATGGACAGATATAGATAGAATACCGGTATACATCGAACAAAGATGGCGCCGTCTCGGAAGCTTAGTGGGACATATTTTATATGATTTAAGCTATCTACACGACTTTTATATGTCTACATTGACTCGGTTAGTTGTGTATACGCAAAACGAGTGTTGCCGAGGATTATAGGTCTTAACTGAAGCACTCTAGAGCATTATTGATAGGTTATGCTAACGCGTAGAAAAAAAAACATTGAAACAAATGGTAGCTTCTAGCCTTGAGTGCTAATTAAGTAACGTGAGCAGGCATATCTCAACAGATATCGACAGCGCATTCATTTTGAAAGAGGAACAGAGAAACGCGATCAAGGCATTTGTCGATTGAAAAGATGTTTTTGCCGTCCTTCCTACGGGATCAGGTACAAGTTTAATCTATCAGATGGAAATACTACGTTGCTCTGATTGGTTCTAGGTATCCAATTCAGCGAAGAGTAATTTTCTTTCCTGGTTCGTTGAAACACGCCCCATAATCACAGCCCAATGGGTTCGGTCTCAGACTCATATTCTGACTAGAATTATGAGTATGACATCGTCAGGCTAACTCTGAAGTGCTAGAGGGCCAAGATTGAATCGAAGTGAATCCACAGCAATCGCTATGTTTATGAAAAAACTTTGAAAGGAATCTTGTTTATTGTCTTAAGAAGAATCATTTTTGTGGAATATTGAGTTATATTTTTGAAGAAAAAAGGACTTTTAAGTTTGTCAAGTTGAACAAAGAGCCTCAGTTTCCAATATGGATGACCATGCTGTTACTTCTGTTGATTCTGAAAAGCAAAAAGAAATGTTTGAGTTAGAAAATAAAAAGAAAGAAGCAAAGCAAGTTAGAAAGAATAAATTGGCTGCTTTGACTCGCAAAATGAACTAGAAAATGCATTTCCTGAAGGAAATACCAGTGCATGAAATGCAAAGGTTAAGAAAGGAAGAAGAAAAGAAAGAAGAGTGAAAGAAGGAAAGAAGAAAGGAAAGAAGAGTGGAAGAAGGAAAGACAAAAGGAAAGAAGAGTGAAGAAAGGAGAGAAGAGCGGAAGAAGGAAAGAAGAGTGAAAGAAGGAAAGAAGAAAAGAAAGAAGAGTGAAGAAAGGAAAGAAGAGTGGAAGAAGGAAAGAAGAAAAGAAAGAAGAGTGAAATAATGAAAGAAGAAAGGAAAGAAGAGTGAAGGAAGGAAAGAAGAGTGGAAGAAGGAAATAAGAAAAGAAAGAAGAGTGAAAGAAGGAAAGAAGAGTGAAAGAAGAAAATAAGAAAGGAAAGAAGAGTGGAAGAAGGAAAGAAGAGTGAACAAGAGTGGCTCTGGATGAAGAGATAAAGAGAGAGTGAAAATATTGAAAAAAGGAGATAAAAATGGAGTGAAGAAGAGAGATTGAGTGTGAGAGAAAGTTGACTGAGAGAGAAAGATGGAGAGATGGAGAGAAAAAAAAGTAGAGAATGGATGGTGTCTTAATGTTCCTACACTGTAAAAAAAAAATGTAATAAAACAGAATTTTACTGTTTATTTTACAGTTTTTTTCTGTATTTTTAAAATACCATTCATTTTACAAAAAGAAACTGTGATTTTACATGACAAATGTAAAATAACATGAAATCACTGTAAATGTAAAAACACAGAATATTTCTGTTGTTTTACACAGAAAAAACCCATTAGAAATACGTATATTTACTGTTGTAACACGGGTAGATGAAATCAAGCATTCTGATTGGTTGAGAGTGAGTCACTCAAAAATATCGAAACTGAACAAAGATGGCGGCGTGTAGCCTGTTAGTGGGAAATATTTGATGTGAATTAAGCTATCTACACGACTTTTTATACGTCTACATTGACTCAGTTAGTTGTTTATGTGCAACACGGATGGTGCACAGTATTGGTGGTCTTAACTGAAGCTCTCAAATATTATTTTAGGTTGCTGATTTCGCGTAGACCAAAACTCCATTAAGACACATAGTAGCTTAAGCTAGCTAGCCTCTCTGCTAAAAGTATACCGTTAGCATACAGATTATGCTCTCATACATAGACATATACATGTGTTATGTCTATGCTCTCATACGCCTCCCGCATTGAGGCCGATGTAGGGTCTGCGCGCGCCCAAATAGAACATTCTTGCACTGGTTACCAAGGAGTTTCAACACTGACAAGACACACGACAGCAGAAGACTAAAGGTAAATGTCTTTGTACTTTAATTGAGTTCTCAAAAATAAAAAGCTTAATACCCTGGCATTGTATTTGACGATGAAAGGCTCATTGTGTATAGGTTGTCGTGCTGTCATGTTGGTGTGCTGAATGGGGGCCGTAATGTGAGTGTAGCCAACACCATATGAGGCTCTGGCTAACTTTGACTAGCTAGCTTGCACTGACAACCTTCAGTTCGTTGTCGTTAGGTAATGTAAGCCATAGTAGCTAGCTAAGGTAACATGTACAGTCCAAGTTAGCTAGCTAGCCAACCTGGATAATTGAATCTGTAAAATTGGTTGGCATTTTGTATTTGCTATTGAAAACATGCAGAGTGAGAGAAAGTAAAAACCTGGCTAGTAACATATTGCGTTTTCTAATGACGAAGGCTCTTTTAAGCACATATCATAGATACTCTTTTGCCATAGCTTTAAGGCTAGCTATTTAGCATATCGTGTTGGCTAGTTTGCTCCATTTTATATTATAACCATAGAGCAGGGGCAACGCCAGTGGTGGAAATCAGTTTTCCCCAAACCCTTTTCTCTCGACGCACAATCTATGTATTCTATGGGGAAAAAAGTCTCACGGCACACCAGCATTACATGTTATTGTGTTGTTTGGTTGTGAAATGCCTTTTAAGTTTAGTTTGTTCGAGTTGTTGGTCATTGTATTGTCTGTTCCTGACCTGCTACATTTTCTTTTTCTGTTCAATTCTACAACAGAGTAACCGGCCTTGAACGGTTCAAATAAAACACAGTTCGGTAAGATTTAATTACTCAAATACGGCACTATCTATCAATCTAATTTTGCTACATGGTTTGATAAGCTAGCAAAACAATGGCAATGGTAGAAGTGGCTGTCTGTTTTTTTTTTTTTTTTTTTTTTTTTTAACTGTAGTGAATAATGACTAAAACCTTGTTTTTCTTCTCTTTATCAGCAAATGGAGGCTAGCTTTAAAAAAAATACTGGCATCTATCTACCTAGATGGCAGAGAGATCTGCAAGATAGTTTACCACCTGCGAAGGAATTACTTGATGAATGAAAATCTCAAGATGGCCTACCTTCTGAAGTGTATATATAGATTGATTTCTCATGTATAATGCCGACTTCAATGAGTTTATTGATACAGATCGTAACACAGACATCAACGAACTTGATACATTTCAGTTGTTTTTTTCTGGTCGGGTTCTGAGCTAGCGGATGCAGAAATTCAACTGATATGTCCGGTAAGTCTGTAAGATGAGAAAACTTTGGTTGAATAGTTGTTGCTAATTTTTTAAGTAATTGTGCAGTCCTGTTGAAAATATGTGTTTTAAATGTTTGTTTAGGGATTTTAAACTGCACCAATGGCTCATACATTTTTGCTTTGGTTTGTGTTTTTCTCCAGCCTCCTCCCCTGCCAAGACAGACACATTTTCTACCTTCCCATGACAGGCTGGACGACAGTGGATTGGAGTACTCAAAGTACTAATTCAATCAAAAGCTCCAAACATACTCACAGAATATGAGAAATCTGGTACCATATGCACAAAAAACAGGGTGCTACTTGTGAGGGTTGCTGTCAGCAATCTTGAGGAGAGATGAGGATTGTAAGTTGACGACACTGTCAAAGTGTGAGATTCAAAAGTATTGACAGTGGAGTGGACGTTGTTCTTATATATCTCATACTTAAAATTAATATTTTAGTCAATACATGTGAAGTGTGAGTATAACTGATGGCAATACATGTTTCTAATTGAAGAGTTCAGGTGCAAAAACGTATAAATTTAGGTATGATATAAAGGGAAATATTCTCAGTGCCTACTATACGATAATCATGCCAGCTGTGTTTTTTCCAATTTACCACAAAAAAGGTCAGGTGGACTTCTGAACTCTTCAATGTGTGTTTAGAAATGGTTTGGTTGATGCTGTCTGTTATTTTCAGTTACCCATCCAGTGATGACAAGGTGCGTCTTGACAAGAATGTTGTCACCACGTTTCCTAAATTGAGTGTCAAAATCCAGGAACACAATGAGGGATATGTAAGTGAAAAAAAAATGATGTTTACCTTCCCACCCCACATTTTACTGATGTACCAAATGTTTATTGTTTCAGAAATAAGGGCCATTGTATTTTTGGTATTATTGACTGATGCCTCATGTCCACTCTCTACCTTCAACCCATGAAAAGGAACACTTACCCCCCCCCCCAATATCTCAGTAAATATAGCCTGTAAATTCAAATGAATAAATTGGATTGAATATTTATCTTTGTACATCTTAGTTCGACTTCGATAGCCAGTTTGAGGGGAAAGCTGATCTTTTCCTTCGCAAATGGCAGATGAACATCATCCCTAAGCTAATGAAGGTTGCTGCGTTGGAGTTGTCTGAGGATCTGGAAAATCCTTCAACCACCAGGAACAACAGTGATGGTATGTTGGTTCACATTCAGAAAGATAGGGGGGAAATGCACTTATAACTTTTATGCAATGGATAATAACTGAAGCCAGTTTAATTGTTCAAGATGACTTAAAGTGCATATGACACCTCAATACTAATTTTTTTTAATAAATAGAACGAAGGTGGTATTTCACAATCGATATATATATGTTGAGGAAAAATATACACATTTGACTTGTTAAAATCATCATTTGAATGCAGCGCCACCGAGCTACCGACTTCCCAAGCGACTCACTACCACCCTGCGTTAAAAAACTTAAATTACTTAAACGGAGGTACTCTGTTGCACTTGGTCGCCATTTTTCCTGACAGAAAACACATTTTCTCAGGGAGCCACCGGCTATTTTTAAGGATCAGTTGTAAATATGCCTTCACGGTGTGTTGCAGCATATTGCTCGAACGTCAGTTCCCATTCTTTTAGCCTTTTCAAATTTCCAAAAGACGAGGAAGTACGCGAGAAGTGGGTGCAGAATGTGTGTCGCACAAGAGTGCCTTCTCCAGCAAGCTTGAAATGACAACTAAAGTAATTTGCTGTGAAGTAATGCTGGAAGCATTGCTCTCTATCCATTAAATAGGAAATGTATTTCACGTATTTAGAATGGCTGACCTAACAAACAACAGCTGTGAAAGAGCTAAGAGACTGGAGGCAAACGGTACATCTGCCTCAATGAGGGGGGCGTTATACTTATTAGCAGCGAGGCTAGCTAGCTACTATGTCATCACTGTCAGAACTCGGCTCTTCTGCTGGCTCGTCTTCCAGATACGGCTCAATGCTCACAATCACCTTTACAAACTGATCCGGATCGAAGTCTTCCTCAATCTCATCTCTGCTTGAGTCTGTTGCAGAAAATTGCTCAAAATTGCTGAATTCTTCAACCTCCATCGCTAGTTGTGTGGCGTGGGAACGAATGAGGTCTACCGCCAGGTGACCCTGTGATGTCAGTGGTGGTAGACTTCATTCGTTCCCACACCACACAGCTATCGATGGAGGGTGAAGAATTCAGCAATTTTGAGCAATTTTCTGCCACAGACTTCAGGTTTCAGGTAAGCCTGCACTGCTTGCCGAAGAGCGTCGCGAAAACCACACTTTGAAATCGTGTACAAACCTAATTTTTCAATCATCGGGTTTACACATGACTTCAAAGTACTATGTTTTATGTATAGTCTTGATAATTATATGCCGTTTACCTTTTTTTTTTAGGTGTCATATGCACTTTAACCTTGTGTAATGGTAGATATCTAATTTGGATTCTAATATTTTCATGTAGACATGCTTTGCTTCAAAGCACTTCAGATGCTCATACACCTTCTTCCACCAATGCCATCAGGACGAGGGGCTGGATGGAGTCGCTGCAGTGTTAAATCAGCCATTTCCTACCTCATGGACTTTGTGCAAGTATGTTTGTGTCTTATGACTTATTGGTTGCATCACTGAACCTCCTGATGTTGTGTTGTGGTCTCCTCCCCATGCTGGTTTAATAATGTAGTAATTCAAACGTTTTGTGTTACAGCCTAGAACGAGCATTTCATCATTGCTTGAGAATCCTGATTCATCGAGAGGCCACCAGCCTAGCATTGTGTGCATTGGACACCCAAGCGGAGCTGCCCAGCAGTAGCTGATCGTCGCAAGAAGTGACAAGATTGCTATGCCACTTGGAGATGAAGGGCTGATGTATTGGGCCTTATTGAAAAAAAACATTTACATTTGCAGTCGAGTTGGAAATTATATTAGAAGATATCAAGAGTCTGTGGATTTTTGTTTAGTTTTTTTTTAAACTTTTTTTCTTTCATTTCCAATTCAGTTGAATTTGTTTTTGTTTGTTTCAGAACCAGTTGCTGTATGGTTACCTGTTAGTTATTTTTTATATATATACAGAATAAAAATACAGAGAATGGGAAATTGTAGTTGTTCTTGTTCAGCTTAGTCTTGTTCAAACACAATTCATTTAAGCCCCTTTTCCGACTGGCCAAAAACTGGTTTAAACCATTTAAAATTAAAATAATGATGGTGTTATTAGGTGAGTAAGTGCTTTAAATATTCATTTTTTTTAACTAGTTTTTAAAGATTAATCAAATTATTGTTGTATACTATTATATTACATCTCATAAAAAATTATATACAGGATTTTTAAACAAATAATGCCATTAAAACCAACTAATAACAGCACATTTCTGTAAATGTAAGCATTATTACTCGTATAACAATGTTAATCTACCATCTTCATGGGTAATTTAATTTAACAGCACATTTCTGTAATTATGAGACCAATAAATGGATTTAGTGTGTGAACAAGTGATAGAGAGAGGCATATTCTCAAAGGCTGAAAGATCAGGTAAGTGACTATACACTAAAAATTATAATAAACGGTAATTTTCTGGCAGCTGGGGCGCCAGAAAAAATACCGTAAAATAACATTAAATTACAACATTTTCACATTTTAAAACAATTAAATTACCTAGAAAAATGGAAAATAAATGTTGTATTACGAATAATGCTCGTAATATAACGTTTATTTACCATTTTTCTAGGTCATTTAATTGTTTTAAAATGTGAAAATGTTGTTATTTAATGTTAAAAAACCTGAAAATAAGGGAAAATCTTGGTAAAATATAACTAAAAACTGTATTGTAATTACGGGAAATAACCGTATTTTTACGGTACAGTAATTTTCTGTTATTTTACGGTATTTTTCTGGCACCCCAGCTGCCGGAAAAAAAACGTTTTTTTACGATTTTTTTTTTTTACAGTGTAGTTACAGTTAAATTGAGAGGGACAGAGAGAGTAGAGGTTCCTTTGATTTGGTGCAGCTGTCAGTGAAGCACAGGTGCAAGCCAGTTTAAAGACCCTATTATGACGTCATAATGGCCCAATGTAAGTCAATGGGAGAAATTTATATTTGTTTTTCTTTAATATCTTAAAAAGTATAAAGTTTAGAAAAGTGAAAAATACATAGCATAAGTGTCGTTTACAAGACCTACGCGTCAAAGTTTGAATGAAGTTTCTACGTTAAGCGGTTCGGGCTGAATTAATCGCAGAAAAAGGTAACAAGAATAAGAAGAAGAAGAAGAAGAAGAAGAAGAAGAAGAAGCCTAGGAATAACAATACAGGGCATTTCATGCACTGTAATAAGATAAGTGAGCTCATGTCTGATCTAGCAAACCTGGAGCAAGTAAAGGAGAGTCTACAGATATATACAGAGGTGTTAGAGGAGTTTAATGAATTGCACAAACTATATCAAGAGCTTTTGTCAAAGGATGAACGTGTTACAGACACAGGACAATGGTATGAACTGAAGAATATTATTTAAATAATATTGAGGAGTTTAAGACAAGGGCTGATGAATGGATTAAGTCTTAAGGTATTTGCATGGTTGTCCGACTCACCTCGTACGACTTCACGAGAGACACGCCCTTTCTAATCGGATGATTGTACGACTCACCTTTTGGTTTCACGGTTCTACGAGGGGTCGTGGAGATTGGACAGCAATTCTCCGCCAGAGCAGTAGGTGGAGCAACGTTTGTGTCGAAGACGATCATAGAGCCTCTTTGAGCGTCGTCGTTGATTGTTTATATACTGCCTCCCAATGTCTATGCCTCCAGTACTGTCACTTCACTTCAACGTAAACAATGGCAACTGACATGGAGTTGATGGAATTGCCCATAGACATGTATACGTAGACGCCGCCTCCACTGCTTCTCGGCGAAACGCGTCGCCGCCATATTGTTACAGGAGCTCTCTGACGTCAGAGGTCTGTCAAACGTGTCAAACAACCGCAAGTTGCCAGGAGCTGCGGTTTATGTGGATACAAATCACGATAACCTTTTACATTTCGCAACCAATTTCATGGAGTATTCAAGGGTTTATGCTCTACGTGAAGTGTGTGAAAAAGATTTGCCTCTACATTACTTTGAATCTCGCTAGTTAAATCGCCAGTCATTCATGTGCATGGGTCTATGATAAACGCGCACCTTTCTTGCACCAGCTCGTGCACTTTGAAAATACTGAGAAGATCTATAAACTATCGAAATAGTGCTTCTTTAGTTACTACGTATTGACCATCATTAAGAGAAAGAGCATACATCAAATAGTGAGAAACTGGCAGTCAGTGTGTTTTTCATAGTTTAATAGTTCCTTTTCAAGTATGTGCATTAAGAAACCTTGAACAGTGCAATTGGCAATACACAGTTATTTCAGAAATCAACATTACAAAAAAAGCTATATATTTCTATAGCAGTAAAAATATACACATCTCAATATATACATACACATCTCAATAGTTGAACTGTAATATAAATAACATAGCATATATATAATACAATATAATATAATGACTCAGTATAAAGTGCAATGGAATAACATATGATATATATAATATGTGATACAATAATATAATGTAATATATTTTAAGTATAGGTATATATTCATATTATATAATATATATATATATATTTGTACAATTTGACATATACAATCATGCTCATAACATTTTCAGATCTATGCAGTGCAATTGACACAATATAGAATTTCACACAATATATGATATAATATAATAATTTAATCTAGGCTAGAACCCTTTAAAAAGTATCGTCTTGCTGAGCTTTTTTCAACTGTTGCCAGTCTGTAATTGCAGCGTGCTCAGTTTTGCAATGTGGTGCAGCCTGATTTTGTGGAATATGAATATATACCTATACTTAAAATATATTATATTATATTGTATCACATATTATATATATATATCATATATATGTTATTCCATTGCACATTATACTGAGTCATTAATTTCTTAATGCACAGTCATTCATTTCTTAATGCACATACTTGAAAAGGAACTATTAAACTATGAAAAACACACTGACTGCCAGTATTTCACTATTTGATGTATGCTCTTTCTCTTAATGATGGTCAATACGTAGTAACTAAAGAAGCACTATTTCGATAGTTTATAGAGCTTCTCAGTATTTTCAAAGTGCACGAGCTGTGCAAGAAAGGTGCGCGTTTATTATAGACCCATGCACATGAATGACTGGCGATTTAACTAGCGAAATTCAAAGTAATGTAGAGGCAAATCTTTTTCACACACATCACGTAGAGCATAAACCCTTGAATACTCCATGAAATTGGTTGCGAAATGTAAAAGGTTATCGTGATTTGTATCCAGATAAACCGCAGCTCCTGGCAACTTGCGGTTGTTTGACACGTTTGACAGACCTCTGGCGTCAGAGAGCTCCTGTAACAATATGGCGGCGACGCGTTTGTGGAGGCGGCGTCTACCTATACATGTCTATGGAATTGCCTATATGCCCCGAACTTCCGCTCCACGGGCTCGGATCGTATACTTCCTGTCTCTCTATCATCGCATTAACAAATGGCTGCATATTTTACCTGCTAACTCCTGGATCTCCCAACAATCTTACTGACAGATGAGAGCAGAATCATTAGGGCTAATTCTTCCACAGCCATTGCAAGAAAGGACAAAGGATTCAAACTTTACGTTTCAAATGATGTCCATAATTATGAAGGTATGGTTGAAATAAGTGTTTTATGTTAGCCTAGCATACATGTTAGCGAGTAGCTAACGACGTTAACGTTCATTGACATCATGGACATCAGTTACAATAAACATCGTTATTACTGTTGTATTTTGTCCAGTGTCTTATTGGTATAATGTATTTAAGCCTAAATCAATGTTAATCACAGTTTCAAACCAGGGTCTGTGTTGTAACTTTATGCTACTGTTGTAATGTGTACACTGTTATAGTAATACTACTCGTGGGTTACCTTAATCATATATTATATAAATGCACGGAGACGAGGATGCAGTCAACCTTTTACTAGCGGGCGAATCTCCAACTGCCCCCAATCCTTTTACAGAACTCTTGTAGTAGAAACAGACAAACATAATCGAGCACCGAATGCTCGATCCAATATACCACAGTCTGACAGGGCTAACAAATTAGGTGTCAGTGCTACTACCGCTCCATGAGGTTCCTGAAACACAAGTTACTCAAGTATTGTATTTAAGTTATTACGTGTTTGTGCTTACTTGGTGGTGGGTCAAAGCCTCGTATCTGTTCAGCTTTGCAATTCAATGTGGGGGTGACCTGGATTCCTTAAGTTGGGATGATTATTGTATTTCTAACGATAAGACAATTGTTGCCACCTCAACTTTTTTCCCATTTTGTCAAAACGATAGTGTCAAAGTTGGTTAAATTCGCAGGCAAACAGTTTTTGTGCAGGGGCAGTGAACCAACTCAAGGATCACCTCTGGATCTGATGGAAGGGTCGTCCAGTGTCAAAATTCTTGTCTTTATTCATATATCAAACGTTGTCCTCATTTCTTTGATTTTTAATAAATGCACATGACTTCTAACAATGTTGCATGGTATTGTTTGTTTGTCATCTAAGCCTATCATTTCTCACCACGTCATAATAACGAGCCAAACGTCAATTTTCTCCTGCATGTTTATTAGCATGGTATGCATCATTTAGTAACAAATCATGGAGTGCTGCATGCTTGTGACTTGCAAATTAAGGTTGGTATAAGACATATGTATGTATAAGACGCAAGGGTGAACTTAATCTTTAACCCAATCCAACTTTGAATCTGCAGAGGAAACAAACATGGTTGAGATGAAAATGCCACCACATAATTTACAATAGCCTCTTTTCACACCAGGCACACCAGGCACACCATCGTGAAACCATATGGCCAGCTTGGCAATAGCAATGATATAACAAAGGATACATAATTTAAGCCTAACTTCTGCTTCTGTGGTGCAGTGACAACATTTGATGATGGAAAACCTTGGCATCAAAAGGTTACCTCCTTTCCTCTTACCTTTACTTCCCCCACCCCCCCTAAAAAAACATTGATTAAATATTTCCTAGACTTTATCGTATCGTGTTGCCTGGTTTATGAGACTACCGTCTACCCCATACAAGGTGAATAACGCTGATAAAACTTGTCAGGGAAGAGGTTCATGAGGAATTAACAAATCCCCCTCGGCTGAGGTGAGGACAGACATGAGCACCTCCTTGTACTCGTTGCCAACATTGGTGACCCAGGCGGCCACCCCAGCGGCACCATCCGCAAAACTTTTAGGTGACCTTCGTAACAGAGCTGCAGTGGATGACAAAGCTCAGCTTCTTAGTGGAATCCAACTTCAGAGCTTTGGTCTCGGTCAACCTAGTCACGGCCTCCCTGACGTAGACCGAAATCAGCCAGGGTGCACAGGGTGCATTGGTGGTAGAGACACCAGCTGCCACTCACAAACGGCCAAGAAACGCATGAGCAGGTCATGTGATGCAAACCTAGGGAAACAGAATAGAGATGTGTGCATCTTGTAGATATTTCCATTTTAAAGTGATTCACCTTTATTAAGGTGTAAACGAAATGTGATGCATTCCAAACTATCTTTTGTAATGGTTTTCATTAACATAGCTTATCCTGATATTAACCACTGAAGAATGTACCTGGCATGACGTTTGAAAATAAAACAACTATCTTGCCATGTTGACTGATAACATATGATGTCGATTCAATCTGTAGCTTAGTTCACTACATTTTCCAAGTAGTTTATCCAACACTGTTAATTTTAAGCTACACGTAGCCACGTACCCAATAATACACTGTCCTCTTCAATCTAGGTAACATTATAGACATTTCCCTGGCACTATTTAACCTGAGTAAATAGGCTGAAGTTGCCTTACTCGGTGTGTAGCTTAGCTTGCGACATTTACTGGTAGCTTAGTTCACTACATTTCCCATGTAGTTTATCCAACACTGTTAATTTTAAGCTACACGTAGCCACGTACCAAATAATACACTGTCCTCTTTAATCTAGGTAACATTAGAGACATTTCCCTGGCACTCTTTACCCTGAGTAAATAATACCTGGTGAAGAAACGGATATCCTTGTCCGAGGAAGCACAGTTCCTCATCCACAGGAAAGGTATAAAACAAAAAAAACGAAGCACACCGTTGTACCTTTAATTCTGGCGTAAAGGCACACAACAGTGTTCAGCAGTTGTACCAGATTGTCGATGATATTTGAACTTTTTCGACAAGTCTCTTCTCTTCACTAGCTTTGGGCAATCAATATGGACGATCAATGCTATAGTAACGGAAGTGAGCATACAATCCGAGATTTTAACCGGAAGTACCTCAGCTCACCGTGGCATATAGGCAATTGGAGCTGCTTGCGCTGGAAGAGGATCTGATTATAGTGAAAATGTGGAAACGAGAGCAAGAAAGGAAGAGACGGAGGCGGAGGAGGTGGGCAGTCCGTCCACTAAATCAATCGAGGTCGAGGACGGGAGAGTATTCAATGCTTGTTCAACCACTGAGGGCCATTGATGAAGAAAAGCATTTCAAGTATTTCCGTATGTCGTCTTTCAAATTTAACGACCTTCTTCGCCGGTTGGAACCACATATACGGCACCAGGGCACTCACAACATGCCGGTTGAAGCCAGCCAGAGACTCGCTGTGACGCTACGGCTTTTAGCCTCTGGTGGGATCCAAGAGGCTGTAGCGGCGAGCTACAAGCTGGGAACTTCAACGGTGTCTGCCATTGTGTCAGAGGTGTGCAAGGCGTTATGGACAGTTCTTCAGCCGGACTACCTGCCATGTCCCTCGACAGGCCAGTGGACAGCGATCGCAGCAGATTTCTGGCGGCTGTGGAATTTTCCGAATTGCGTTGGAAGCGTTGATGGGAAGCATGTGAACATCAGGGCACCTCCTCGCGCCGGTAGTGACTATTTCAACTACAAAGGTGTTCACTCCATTGTGTTGATGGCAACGTGTGATGCCAGATATCGTTTTACGATGGTGGACGTTGGAGGTTATGGACGGGAGAGCGACGGTGGCGTTTCCCAGCGTAGCAATTTTGGGTCGCAACTTCTGAACAATACGCTGAACCTGCCCCCATCAGCACACCTTCCCGGGACCAGGACCGATGCCCCGCACGTCATTGTAGCCGATGCTGCCTTTCCCCTGCATAGGAACATTATGCGTCCATTTCCAGGTATGTCACAAACCATAATAATGAACTGCAATAATAACTAGTAAAATAATAATAAACGTTGCATAGGTACGTGACAGCATGTAGACTCTTGTAGACAGTGGTGTAGCCATGTTCTAAAACACTCTGCATGTTTTGTTTTTCGCTGTTAACAGGGATACATCTAAGCAGGGAGAAGCAGATATTCAATTACCGCCTCTCTAGAGCCAGGAGGGTCATTGAGAATACATTTGGCATCATGGCGGCACGGTGGAGAATTCTGGGGAGGTCGATTGTGTTTGGACCAAACAAGGCAGTGGATGTGGTCAAGGCCTGTGTAGTTCTGCACAACTACCTGGCCTACACAGATGAGACGTCTACACCTGACAGCCGCTACATTCCGCCACGTTTCTCTGACACAGACACAGGGGGAACGGTACAGCCGGGTGAGTGGCGCGCAGTGGTGGCTGGCGATGCCAATCTATCACAGACACCACAGATGACAAGAGCCCATGCCAGCAGAGTTGCTCAGGGTGTGAGGAATGACTTGATGGAGTTCTTTGTCACACCTGAGGGTGAGGTTCCATGGCAAAATGATGCAGTGTCTCGTGGCACACTTGACCCCAGGCCATGACAGTACATAACCTGATATGCAGAATTGTAAATAAAAAATCCCTACCTTCTCAAACCCTACTTGTTGTTTTATTACTGTACATAAAAAGCAAGATGCAAAACACAAACAATTAAAACAATACTGTAGGCTATATGAATAGCCTTGTTGTTTATAAAGCAGGCTTTTAGAATTGTACATAAAAACACCCAATACTCTCTCTCTTTTTTGGTTTTATTTTCCTCTGCACATAAACAAGGTGCAAAGCCCAAACAATGGAAACATTACTGTATATGAACAACCTTGTTGTTTATAAAACAGGCTTTTAGAATTGTACACATAAAAACACCCAATACTCTCTCTCTTTTTTGGTTTTATTTTACTCTGCACATAAACAAGGTGCAAAGCTCAAACAATGCAAACATTACTGTATATGAACAACCTTGTTATTTATAAAACAGGCTGTGGAACTGTACATACCTGATGACAATACTGGTTGTAATTAGAATTAAAAGATGCAATGCAAATGTTCTGGCCAGAGGCAACAACCCTGTATGTTGCCCCTCTATGCTGAGAGTCATCAGACATCTCATCCTGTCTTTTGTGTGTCTCTGAGATAGAGCTATTATAATCAAATTACTGGGCTTTGTCTCCAGTCACGCAAGGTGATCCATATAGCCCTGGCCATAGCATAGTCTTTCATACCTGATGACAATGATGGTTCACCTGTTAACGACCTGATGATACCTGTTACATTGACATGAATATCTCATGTGGACTTGGTTCCTGGCCCTTTGTCTATGCTGAGAGTCATCAGACATCTCATCCTGTCTTTTGTGTGTCTCTATTTAGAAGCAAATTGCTGGTCTTTGTCTCCAGACATGCAAGACTGTTGGACCTGAACATACCTGATGACCTGTTAAAGGCTGGCTTAAAGCCATTGTAATTACAATTAAATTATGCAATTATTTCTGGCCACAGAGGCAACAGCAGCCCCGTTGCACCTGACCCCAGATGACCTGATGATACCTGAGCACATTCTTTCATTTGGGTTTCATTTCATATTCTTTCATACCTGATGCTGACTACTGTTTCCTAACCTTGGTGTTTTGTGTGGTCTACATTGTAGGTAGCAACTATTCCAACTACTAGGTTCTGTATCTGTTCTGTTTCTGTATTCTGCATCTGAACATGAATTAATGCCAGCTTATAGCCTTGTAATAAAAAAGATCAACAGTTTAGGGTTAAGCTTGGTGTTTTTTATTATTAATAGTAACATAATATAAACAACAAGCACAATAAGTATTAAGACAAACAAGCAACAACAAGCAAAGTAAGTACAAGAAAAAGAGCATGCAACACAACATATATGTATATATATATGTTAAAGAAACCAAGTCAAAGTCAAAGAAACAGGCAAAGAACTATGTACAAAGTCAATAATTAAATAAGTAAATAAGTGAAATTTAAATTCAAACAAATAATTAAATAAAAATAAGTAATAGTGCAAAGGTGCTAAAATGGAGACACAAAAATAGGTGCCAAAAAGCAAAAATTACACAAGATGCAAACTACAACGAGTACAGTCGTGGCCAAAAGTTTTGAGAATGACACAAATATGCATTTTCACAAAGTTTGCTGCTTCAGTGTCTTTAGATATTTTTGTCAGATGTTACTATGGAAGGCTGAAGTATAATTAAATATATTTAATAAGTGTCACTGGCTTTTATTGGCAATTACATGAAGTTAATGCAAAAAGTCAATGTGCAGTTTTGACCCTTTTTTTTCAATACCTCTGCAATCCGCCCTGGCATGCTGTCAATTAACTTCTGGGCCACATCCTGACTGATGGCGGCCTATTCTTGCATAATCAATGCTTGGAGTTTGTCAGAAATAGTTTTTTTTTTGATTGTCCACCCGCCTCTTGAGGATTGACCACAAGTTCTCAATGGGATAAAGGTCTGGGGAGTTTCCTGGCCAATGGACCCAAAAGATCAATGTTTTGTTCCCCGTGCCACTTAGTTGTCACTTTTGCCTTATGGCAAGGTGCTCCATCATGCTGGAAAAGGCATTGTTCATCACCAAACTGTTCCTGGATGGTTGGGAGAAGTGGCTCTCGGAGGACTCTCGTAGCTTACCACCACTGGTATGACTTTGGGTCATTGAAAAGCGCATTACAAATATAAGTAATAATAATAATAATAATAATAATATTACCTCAGGCGGTCGACCCTGGGTGTCCCGTTGGGAGCGTCTGGGCTGGGGCAGGGGATCCCCCTCCTCTGTTGTCGGTCTGGGCTCGACAGGGGCCGCTATCCTCTCCATCAATGGTGGTATCCGGGTTGCTGGTCTTGGGGGTGTCTGGTCATCTGACATTGTGAAGGGGTTACGGTTGCTCAACTCAGTCAAATCCTGCCGACTACGCCACTTGTCACAGGTGGGCGGCGCTGGGGCCTCCACTTCATACCTAACTGTCACTTGACTGAGGAGCGAACCGTATCCCCGCCCCCAAAGATGATGTCAGAGACACAAGGCACCAGGTTAAAAGTTATTTTATTTTTAAATATTTAAAAGGAGTTTACTGCCGGGGACGAATGCCAGGGAATGAGGCGGCATGTAATAGGCCGGGGCACGTCTGGGGTCAGCCGCGTGTCCTGCAGAGGGTCTGAGGCAGTCGATGGATGCTGCTACACTTCTCCTCCAGCAGGAGATCCAGGGCTGCGGGGGCTAGTGAACAGAATCCTGTCAAGGTTTTAAAAGTCCTATAGCCTGCACAGGTCATGGGCAGTCAGCCGCCCGGAACTGTTAAGAAGGTCCACGCTAAAAAACAAAAGGTGCAGACTATTTGTGCGATCACTTCAAAACACAGCACTCAAGGTGAACACTACACCCAGTACAAAGTCCCTTAATACAATTGGTGCACAATAGGAACCAGTCCGGGCAGTACGCTTAACGATATGGCTGTGCAGGCCAATGCTGGGTTACAGGCAGGTGGGTGTGTGGCATATAGAGCGGGGAAACCACAGGCAGCGTCCTCAAGAACAGTATGGATTAACCGTTAGCCGGCGGCTAACCTACAATTGTCAGTCTGTAAAAACAAGGAGGTCGGTTACTTAGCGTTACAGGGGGGAGCTTGCAACGTTCAGCTACGGTCCATCCCGGTTTCTGTCAGGGGAAGACCACGATGTCCGGCTCCGGCAGTATGCCGTTGTCTGGGCTCCGTTCAGTGGCTTGCCTGTCGGCCTGTCAGTCCGTCCAACCTTCCTTGGTCGTCTGGGACTGCAGCGCCGTACCCCGTTCAGATCCCGGCCTCTCTGGCTCCTTCTCCTCCATGCTTCTTCCAAGTCCTCCCCGCCTGGTCTCGCTCTCTTCCGTGTGTGTTTCCCCCCTTCTTTTGCAGATAGTCACCTGTGGCTTAAAAGCTTTCTACTTCCATTATTGGCCAATGACTAGCAGAGGTTTTCCCCTGCCTTACAGCTGCAGCTAGTTTGCCTGATTTAACGAGCTACACCTGGCTATTGTTTACCTTCTAGCTCTAGGTCCCGTGTGTCGCGTAATAAGCCTTCCCCCTGGGAAACTAATTCTCAGGTGTGTTGTTCCTTCCCCACTGAGTATAGTCACCCCGTGACAGATCTAAAAGTTCAAAATCAAGTTCAGCTTCAGCTCGTCTGGTAGCACAGGCGGAGAGGGCAGCACTTTTAGCCAAGGCTGCTGTTATGAAAGAAAGGCATGCTTTAGAAGAACAAAGAGAAGTACTTAGAAGGCAAATGGAGACTTTAAATTTTGAGGCTGAATTGTCTGCTACAAATGCCAAGCTTGCAGTGTATGCTGATGCTGAGGATCAAGTGGCTTCTACCCCAACTGATGGCATGAACGCGTACTTCGAGGAAAGGAACCTGGAACTCGCCAACATGGACACACTGCAACAAGTGGCTCTCACAACCAACATGCTAGAAGAAAGGATTGTTCGACCAAAGGATAGGGCAAAACACGTACCTTTGTTTCAAGCAAGCAGCAAACAAGGTGAACTGGGTGACCATATAGGACATTGGTTACTCCAGGAAACCCCAGAGGTCGTAGGTCCAGCTCAAAGGTCACAGTCTTGATTGAATCTGCAGGCAGATCGTGCAACTCAAGGAGGTAATGATGTTTTGAAACGTGTTAATGAGAAATCCATTGATCACTCAGACAAAGTTGAGCTCAGTACAGAATACAGACTGCTGGTTGATGATCTTGTAAACTCCCAGGCAGACATGACAGGTCCTAGACTACCTGAACAAGAGCAGTGCAGGTCATTACAGGACATTGTAGCTCCCAGTAATCTAATTGACATATTGAATAGACAAAATGAAAATCACGTTTATGCTTCTCAGACAGCAGCAATTATCTACATTGCCACCTAAGAGTGTTACTGTCTTTGATGGAGAGTTTAGGTAATTTATGAACTCTTTTGAACATAACATTGAGAAGAAAACAGACAATGGACAAGACAGATTGTTTTACCTTGAACAATAAACAAAGGGCCAAGCTAGGGAACTAGTACAAAGCTGTCAGCATATGGATGGAGATCAGGGTTATCTCAGAGCCAAACGCTTGTTGCATGAACATTTTGGCAATGAGTATAACATTTCCACCGCTTACATTGAGAAAGCTCTTAGTTGGCCTAGCCTGAAGCCTGGAGACCCAAAGGCCTTGAATGACTATGCTCTGTTTCTGAAAGGATGTTGTAATGCCATGACAAAGCTGGATTACATGGATGAACTGAATGTTGCCTCTACCTTGAAAGCCTTAGTCATGAAATTACCCTTCAAGTTTCGGGATAAGTGGAGGACTAAAGCTCAGGAAAAACTGCCCTGTAAGCAAAATGACGTCCCCTCGACGTCCTGTAATGGTCTCTCTGAACGTTCTAAAAACGTAAATGTGTATGGTTCCCTTGACGACTTAAGGACGTTTTGCACGACGTTCCAAGACCGTCCCGAGGACGTTGCGTGACAACTGGGAAACTTTTTCTATAGGTCCTGGGGACGTTATGCAGGACGTTGCAAGCACGTCCCGAGGGCATTGCGGTGACGTCTGGAAAACGTGTTTCTATAGGTCCTGGGGACGTTTTGCAGGAAGTTGTGGTGACTTCTGGGAAACGTGTTTTAGACGTCCTGGGGACGTTATTCAAAGACGCACCGCGGACGTAGCAGGCACGACCGTTTTTGCTGAGCTAAATGAGGAAAATAAAATAATAATAGATAGCGGAGCTTTCATTTTGCTTACAGGAAGCACACACACACAAGTTCGGTTATATTACACATTTCATATGATATAGCCTACATAGACACACACACAGACGCGCTTACAAACTTGATTGCGTGGCATGGGATTTGAACCGTTAACCTTCCTAATACTAACCCATTTCGCTACCTACTGTACTAACATTTTCTGACTACCAACAACTTCATCACAGTGTGAGATAGGGGTGGGTATTGCCAAAGAAGTCACGATTCGTATCACGATTCACATGCCACGATGCGATTCTATCACGATGCATCGCGATACTTGAATTATTGCGATGCATTGCGATGCATTGCGATGCATTGCGATGCATTGCGAATTTTCACTGAACACTGTTTGAAAAAAATTAAGCCATTACCAGTGGCTGACTGGCTGTGTATGATCTGGATAGTGTGTTCAATTGATAACTCAAAGCAACTCAGTTCATACATAGCTGTATTTATTTAAACGACTTTTGGAGGTTACTTAACACAAATACTATTATTACTGGATACACTGCATGTTTTGTTTATGAATGACTTGTCGCAGTATCGCGCGGCTGGAAATGCTTGATGTTCGCCAACCGTTCATGCAATTTTTAATTAATAATCGATTAATTTTTAATTAATAATCGATACTTGGCGTCAACAATCGATGCAGTAGATCGTGAAAATTAGAATCGCGATGCATCGTCATGACGATTATTTGGCACACCCCTAGTGTGAGACAGCCAACAAACTTAGTCATTTTTTCCGAGGGTTTGAGGAAAAGCATGTTGTAGCGATCTCAGTCACTATGCATTGAGGGTTTTCAGTAATGATTCCTTTTTTAATTAACATCCATGGCACGACTCTGGCAGGGAGGCAGAATAACTAGCCAAACTAACAATGATGAAATAAAATAAATATGAATGCTTCTCAACTAATCTGTGCTATAAATGTAGGCTAATGTCTATGTGATTCCAATACAATGCATACATAGGAAGATGCTGCAACAGAACGCTCACCGGTCAAATTGTCTGATTGGAATTTCTTAAAAATCCCGTCTCGCAAACACAATCTGGATTTGACAACAATCCTGATATTTAGGCCTATAAAGCAAACGTGCACTGCACTTATTATGTTTTAAAGGAACAGCTAATATGCCGTTCGAAAGGGGGTCAGCTCATTTTTCCGACGCCCCATTGGTCCGATGCGTCAATATTCCGAAAATGTCCTACAGCCCTTAGTCTTAGATAGATTTTCACCGATAAATTGAAACCCTTTGTCCCGACAGTTCAATGTTCCGACCAAAAGCTGCTTTAGATCACCGTCACCTCATGATAAAATCATGCATGCCTACAGGCCTATAGTATTATTATTATTATTGTTACTATAATTATATAAGGCTAAATCGATAGAAAACTGTGAATCTCAAAACCAAAGCGGAATCATCTTTCCATGACAGCTCTCGAAAAGCAGCGCTAACAGGGTTCTTTCCATTAAGCTATCCTCCCGTCCTCGAACTGTGCTTGGCTGCAGTAGACCTATGCTGCTGTTAGCCCATCCGTAGTTGGTTTGTTTTGTTTATTTTACATTTGCAAAGACGCTGCTGGCCTAGACTTCACTATAGCTCGACCAAAAATTGAAATAACTTGTCCGTGTCAGTCTCCATTGCGTCTCTGGTGTCTGGGCGCAAAGTAGAGCAGCAACAACGTGCGTCTGCAGTCCTTAAGCGACAGTCTACTTGGCACCGGGTAAAAGATTGGCGAGGAACATACGACCTGGGGAATTATGTTGACCGACCGCCAAACAGCCATTGGTCGGAACATTGAGCTGTCGGAGCAATGGGTTTATGTTAATCATTTAGAATTAGTGGCCTGTAGGATTAATGGGACATTTTCGGAATATTGACGGGTCGGACCAAAGGGACGTCGGAATAATGGCATTTAACAACACGCATATGCTGCATTTAACAACACACATATGCTGCCTATGAGCCGAGAGCGGTATTGCAGACTGAGATTTGGTAAAATTATAGCTCGCACTCGCAGCATATTGAAAATTGGAGCTGTGAACTTAGTTAAAAATTTTGAATTCTTTCCAAACACTGAATACCTGAAGCCCTAGATGTTCGAACAGCATCACCAGAGAAAGAGCCGAAATGTCGGGCGTTTATGTCGCTATGGAGTGACAAGTTCTCTTGGCTAAGGTGCGAGGTAATTGATAGTCACAGTAAAATGTTCTGTTAGCACTGCGAAAAGGCGACGCAAAGGATTCACAAGAGGGTCGAATAATTTAAGAATCTCTGCTCTCATTGAACAGAGCAATGACCATGTTGCGGCGCTCATTTTAATGCCACAGCAGGCTGCGATTAAAGGCCACTTATGGACGCGCATCAGACATTAATGTTTTTGTTACCCATTGTAAACTTAGGAAAATAAACATGTTGCATTCTAAACTACCTGATTATGTTATTATTTAAGCTACGCAGGCCGTCAGTTTTCTTCAATAGGCTAATTTAGAAGCAGAAATAGATATTTGGCTGGCTTATCATTAAAATGTCGGGCAAATGAAAAACATTTTTCTCTAGCGGAACCTCAGGTTCAGAGAGGACCATCAGAGGACGTCAAGGGGACGTTTTGGAAGGACCGAATGCGAACGTCCCGCAGAGGACCAGGTAAAGGTTCCGTTTTTAAAGGACGTCCTGGGGATGTATGGTGAGAGACCAAATAAGAACGTTCCCTAAAAGTCCGTTTTAAGGCTCATGCGAACGTCCCGTAGTGGACCACAGGTAAAGCTAACGGGGACGTTTTTGAAGGACGTCCTGGGGACGTATGCTGAGAGACCAAATAAGTACGTTCCCTAAAAGTCCGTTTTAAGGCTCATGCGAACGTCCTGCAGTGGACCACAGGTAAAGGTAACGGGGACGTTTTTGAAGGACGTCCTGGGGACGTATGCTGAGAGACCAAATAAGAACGTTCCCTAAAAGTCCGTTTTAAGGCTCATGCGAACGTCACGCAGAGGATTTGCAGGTAAAGGTTACGGGGACGTTTTTAAAGGACCTAATGGCGACTTGTGCTGACAGACCAAATTATAAGGTTCCCTTAAAGTCCGTTTTAAGGCTCATGCGAACGTCACGCATGAGGACCACAGGTAAAGGTAACGGGGACATTTTTGAAGGACGTGTGCTGAGAGACCAAATTATAATGTTCCCTAAAAGTCTGATTTAAGACTCAGGCGAACGTCACAGAAGGACCAAAGGTAGACTTGCTACGAACGTCAAAAACGTTCTGGTAACGTCCTCTAGCGAACGTTGTGGCGGGGACCAATTGGGGACGATTGGGGACCTTGCGAATGTCCTGTTAACGTCCTGGGGACTTTCCCTGTTTGCGGGTGGATGGCAACAGCAGGATAACATTTGCAGATCTTGTAGAGTTCATTGAGAAACAGGCAAAGATATGTTCCAACCCAGTATTTGGAGATATCCAAGAGTCAGTTGCAAGTAGGAATAAATGACCCGAGGTAAACAAGCCCATGTTAAGGCCCAAGGTTAATTATGCAGCTAATGTGGCAGCAGTAACCACTCCAGTGACTTCAAGCATGGACAGTGATGTCAAATCCCCATGCCTCTGCTGTGATGGTGCTCACAGTCTGGAGCACTGCTCTGACTTCAGGAAGAAAACACACAGGGAAAAGTTGAATCTTTTACAGGAAAAGGCACTCTGTTTTGGATGCTTGCGTACAGGACACAGAAGCAAAGACTGCCATGCAGGGCGTCTGTCATGCAACATCTGCAACCGAATGCATCCCAGTGTGCTTCATATCAACTTTCCGGTCAAAGGTGAGACTTCAAAGTCATCAGAGCCACCAAAGAACATCAAAGAGGTGAAGTCCCATGTTTGTAGGCATAATGGGGCTGAGAACTCTAAATGTGCACTTTCAATCTTACCTGTTCAAGTGAAATCTGTGAAAGGCAACAGGATCATTCAAACTTATGCTTTATGCAAGGCCACAGACTGCTAAAAGGATCTCCCTGGTTAACCTGCAAGAACATCTGGAGAGTCAACACAACACTGATTTCAATGAGAAAGTCTCTGATGAAAAGAGTGAAATGTCAGTAGATGACAAGAAGTTCTTGAACATTGCCAATTAATCTGTTAAAGAGATAGAGGGTCACTACTGTATTAACTTACCTTTTAAAGCTGATAAAATGGCGATGCCTAACAACCGTGTGAGTGCAGAGAGGTTCATGAGGAATCAAAGATGGATCTGTGGACCAGAGTTCTTCTGGTCATCAGAAGAGGATTGGCCAAGTGAACCCATAGACAGGAGACAGCTTTGTACGGATGACCAAGAGGTCAGAAAATCTGTAACATTTAATTCCATAATGCAAACATGTGAGGAAAGGCCCACAGGCAAGTTACTCAAATACTTTTCAGACTGGCGGAAGTTGAGAGTAGCTGTTGCATGGATAATTAAAGTGAAGGATGCATTAATGTAAGGTCTGTGTTCTGTCCCTGTCTTGTTTCCTTGTATGTATCCCTTGTGTTCTCACGTGTTCCTTATATTGTGTTTGTTTACCCTTGTCTCCTCGTGTCGGTGTCCTCACGCCCTCCCCTTGTTATTCTGCTTGTGCTGTTTATTAGTTTGTCTCCCTTGTGTGTCATGTGATCTTTGTTGTCTAGTCTTTGTGCTTCCTTGTTCCCACCATGTGCTTTCCACTATGTGCTTCCATGTGTTTGTTTGTGTTTGCCATGTGCCCTTGTTGCTGTCATTGTCTCCCCCGCCTTGATTGTTCCCACCTGTCACTCGTTATCTGTTCCTGTTAATTCCCTTGTTTAGTCCACCTAGGGATGGGAACCGAAACCCGGTTCTTGTTTAGAACCGGTTCCTAATGAGCCGAATCTTTGGAATCGTTAGCCAAATTCATAACCGGGTCTGTAAACGGACCTCTGTGCCGTTTGCGCATGCGCGAACTCTTCCTTTAAAAAATCAGACCGCAGCAGAAATGGCAACTAGGCAGAAGCGATCTAAAGTGTGGCTTTATTTCACTCGAACAAATGCAAACATGGTCACTTGTAACGTCTGTAAAACATGTATTTCGTCAAAGGGAGGAGGTACATCTACTATGAATAAGCACTTGAGCACACAACATGGTATTAAATTACGAGATTGTCATGTTTTTGATGCCTGCAGCAGCTCAACTAACGACGGCGCTTCATCCCTAACTTACCAAGGTAAACTCCTCAACATTTTTGTATCTTAACGGTGTTACTCGTGTGTTATCAACAAACGTTTGCGTTGTCGTGTTAACCATAACTAAACTTAGCATTTAATTGCTTAACAGAATGGGCGATGTTGGACATTGTCATATAACGTAGGCTATCTTAGCTGAAGAATCTTCTATTTTCAGCCGTTGGCTTGAGGCAGAGGCAGTGCTTGCCTCCCCTCTGTTGGTTCTAGAAAGTTTGCTGATAACACACGAGTAACACCGTTATGATAAAACATTTTGAGGAGTTTACCTTGGTAGCTAAGTCAGGGATGAAGCGCAAAAGACTCCGGTAATAATGGCGTTGCCTAGCCCGTGCAGCTCCCTAGATATGGATAAGTTTCTCTTTCAATTCAGTGGCAGCAATAGTTAAGTTTTAAATATACTGAGTGCCTAGTTTGCGAATCATCTTTGTTCAAATACGTATGTGAGGCATTGTGTGCATGATACAAGTAAGTATGTTTCAGTACGTTATTGTGTTTGTAGTGGGTTCTACATTGCTATTAGAAGCGTTAAGCATAGTTCGCGATAAGCCATATAACCAAGCAACCTACAAGAAAATATACAGTCCTTCACTCAATAACAAGGGCTTCATGTCAGATCAGAAAATTCAACGATTTTGTTAGTGCCAGATTTAGTTTATCTCAAGAGTGCAATGAGGGAGGGGTTTAGATTGGACTAACTTAAACTAAACCTGGATGCATTGTAATGTTCCAACAATTATGAGACATTTCCTGAGGTATATCTGCTCTGGAAAAGAAAGATCAGTAGGTAGCAGAGGAAGGGTTGTATAGGGGTTGTTTGCTATTTCACTCATACACTCATCTATACAGAATAGATGAGTGAATGAGTGAAATAGCAATCAACAGTGCTCTGCAATGTCAATGTATAGCTTTAGAGTTGACACTCTCACCACATGCATTTCAATATTGTTGTTTTATATTTAGTGGCAAGAATGTCTGTTTTTTAATAAAAGTTTTTGGTTATTTATGTAAACATTCTGTTTATGGTGTGTGCAGCATTCTAGAAATTTATATAAAAGAACATTAATGTAAAAAGCCCGTTTGTGCTCTTTTTTCACCCCTTACCCAATAAGAATCGATAAGAGAATCGATAAGGAATCGAATCGATAAGCAGGAATCGATAAGGAACCGGAATCGTTAAAATCGTAAAGGTTCTCATCCCTAAGTCCACCTGTGTCTCATTGTCTGCCCCGCCTTGATTGTCTTCACCTGTCCGTTGTTATCTGTTTTGTGTGTATATATACTCCTTGTGTTCTTGTCTCTCGTTGCTGGTTCGTCATTAATGTTGTGTGTTTGTTTCCCAGTGTTCTCAGTGTTTTTCGAGTGTTCCTCCGTGTTCACAGTTATTGAAGTTTCTCGTGTTGCCAACCTGGATTGTAATTGACCTCTCTCTTGCCTTTGCCCTTTTGGATTTGTTTGCCTTCTTCCTGGACTGTCTAACTGTGTACCGAACCCTGGACAGTAAAACGTTTACTCTAAAATCTACTGCTGTTGTCTGAGTCGTGCGTTTGAGTTTATCACCCCAACCCAAATTCGTAACAACTAAGGCACTTGGTGCAGAAAAGAAAGGACTCAAAGGACGACTGTCAGTATCAAAGGGCAACCAGAATAAACACAAGGTCTGTTAAATTCAACATGAAAGAATCAGAAACAGTTGAAGATCTAAAAAGAGCAGAAAATGCAATACTTACCTGTGCAGAGACAAAGTTTCCCACAGGAAATCAGCATGCTGAAAGAGGGAGCATCCTGTGTGAGAAAAGGCAGCAGCATCTACAGACTCGATCCGATGCTGGATGGTCGCATCCTCAGAGTGTAACGATCGGTGTTTAGTACCAGACTCAATTGCAGACTCAGAGACAGGGGTAAAGAGTAGACAAACAAATCCAACAAATATCGGGCAGCGGCAGAAGTAGGGAAATCCGGGCCGGGGTCGAAGCACAGGTAAGGCAGTCCAATATTATAATCACAGTTCCAAGAAACGTCAGGCAATGAGAGAAGTCGAGGGTAATCCAATCCGGGGTAGATACACAGGTAGACAAGGGTAGAGTAGGCAGAGGTACAGACAAGGAGAGAGCACAGGCATAGTCGATCAAACAGTCCGGGGTCATAATAACTGGATCAGAATATATCAATGAACAAACGCTGGAACTCTTGAAATACGGGGGAAACAAAGACGAACTGGCAACGAGACACAGGAAAACACACAGACTAAATACACTAGGTGATGAGGAACAGGTGCAAACAATCGGAGAGGAGCAGACAATTAACAAGGCGGGGCACACACGTGGCAGGGAGTGAGTAGTCTGAAACGAGAGGAGAGATGAGTAAACAAACAAACAACACTAGGGAAAATAAGATAAATTAGGAACATAACTTTATCTTAGCAGCCAGGACTTAACAGTACCCCAGTTCCCGTTTTTGATACAATTACAACGCCATTTTCAAGACGGAACTTTCAAGAAAAACTGGATATCGTGAGGATAGGAAGTTTAATGAAACGGCTTTGCAGGTGGGACAATGCGATGTTAAGTGGACAAACTTGTTAAAGCTCACATAGGCTACTGTCGGTGGACTGAATAAAACTTTGTAGACTAATCCCTGAAAATCGCCTTTTATTTTTAAGTTGTGACAGTAATATCCAAGCGATCATATAACTAAGAGTTTACTACTCTTAATGTATTGTTAATACGGATGTATTGATTTTAAATGCTCCGGAAATATCAATTAAGTCTGTTGTACTCGACTATGTTAAGGTGATGCAATGCTCACTTATACTGCCTTTCTGTATAAATATATGGTTCGAGAGCCATGGCGTCATAATGATGGTATTAAGAGGTGGATTCAGTTTAACATCGTGTAGGACATCGCTGAAGGCCTAATCGTGAAACGGCACTGTTGTCACTAATAGAACACAAACGTGAGGCGCGAGTCCATTTCAAGTCAAGTCAGATTTATTGTCAGTGTCTAATGTCTTCATTCAAGAACATTTAAATTGCGTTTCTTTTCCGTTTAAATGAGTTGCAAGTGCAATAAAAAACGGGCTGAAATTCTTGTCGTCCCGACGTAGTCCCAAATTAAATTGTTGATCGTCCCAATGACAATTTCATACGGCCCCGGGACGACGTTAATTTTAATCCCTGCTGGTCAGGGTGGAGACGATGGAAATCTTGGATTAGGGTAGGATCCATGATGTTAGTCGTGGACACCCATGACCTCTCCTCAGGACCGTACCCCTTCCAGTCCACCAAGTACTGACGTCCGCGACGGCGAACTGCCAAGAGGCGCTTGACGGTATACACTGGACCTCCATCGATCATTCTTGGAGGGGGTCTTACGGCGTGGACCAAAGGCCTCTCTTTCAAGTGTTTGATTAGGGACACATGGAAGGTGGGGTGAACCCTTATAGACCTGCTGCGGGGTTGACGACCCTGAGGACTGGGAAAGGTCCAATAAAACGGGGAGCCAACTTGCGGGATTCGACACGTAGAGGGAGGTCCCGAGTAGACAGCCAAATCTTATTAGCAGGTTGGTAAACTGGAGCGGGGGTCCGTCGTCGGTCCGCCATCTTCTTTGATGAGCGGGCCGAGCTTCTCAGAAGAGCCACACAGGCCCCATTCCAGATCTGATGACACCGACGGACGAACATCTGAGCCGAGGGGACACTGACCTCCGTCTCTAGTTCGGGAAACAGTCGTGGCTGGTATCCATATGCACACTGGAAGGGGGAAAGACCAGTAGCAGAACTTGGTAAAGTGTTGTGTGCATACTCCACCCAAATCAGGTGCTTGCTCCAGGACGATGGATTTTGAGAAACAAGACACCGTAGACCGGTCTCCAGTTCTTGATTCAGCCGTTCCGCCTGGCCGTTGGACTGGGGATGGTATCCGGAGGAAAGACTGACTCTCGCACCAAGGAGGTAACAGAAAGCCTTCCAGAACTTGGAGATGAATTGGGGTCCCCCATCTGATACCACATCCTTAGGAAAACCATGGATTTGGAGAAACGATCAACAACTGTTAAAATAGTGGTGTTACCGTAAGAGGGAGGCAAACCAGTGACAAAGTCTAGGGAGATGTCAGACCAGGGACGATGAGGCACAGGGAGCGGCTGTAGGAGACCAGAGGGTGGGCGTTGTGAGCTATTGTTTCGAGCACACACCAGGCAGGCAGCCACATATTCCCCAACCTCTCTTTCCATGGACGACCACCAAAAGCGATGTTTTATAACAAAGAGGGTCCGTCGTACTCCGGGGTTACAGGAAACCCGGGAGGTGTGAGCCCAATGGATGACCTGGGGACGAAGGAGGGCAGAGACAAACAACCGGTTATGGGGGCAGCCATCCAGCACCTGACAGTTCACATTAGCCTGTCTAACCTTCTTCTCGATTCCCCAAATTATCGCCCCTACCACACAGGACGGAGGCAGGATGTTGGTGGGGGACCTCGGGGCAGAACTAGGGTCAAACAGACGGAAAAGTGTGTCCGGCTTCACATTCTTGGACCCAGGGCGGTATGATAAGGTAAAGTTGAACCTATTGAAAAACAAGGCGCACCTGGCCTGCCTGGAGTTAAGCCTTTTAGCAGAGCGGATATATTCCAGGTTCTTGTGATCTGTCCACACCAGGAAAGGGTGTTCTGCTCCCTCCAGCCAGTGGCGCCACTCCTCCAGACCCACCTTAACAGCCAGCAATTCCCTGTTCCCCGCATCGAAGTTCCTCTCGACAGGAGAGAGTCTTTGAGAGAGGAAGGCGCAGGGATGAAGCTTGTTGTCCGCTTGAGACCTTTGGGAGAGGATCCCCCCGACCCCTAAGTCTGAGGCATCGACCTCCACCACAAACTGTTGATGAGGGTCTGGAAGAGTGAGGACAGGAGCCGTGGTGAAAATCTCTTTCAACCTCTTGAACGCCTGTTCAGCCGGGAGGGACCACAGAAACCGGACGTTGGAGGAGGTAAGGGCATGTAGCGCAGAGGAAACAGAACTGAAATTCCTGATGAATGGCCTGTAGAAGTTGGCGAAACCCAGGAATTGCTGAAGCTGCTTGCGGGTTGATGGTGTATCATTCACCAGTGTCTGAAATACGGCTGGGGCATTGGAAAGACCAAAAGGCATCATGAGGTATTCGTAGTGACCACTAGGGGTGTTAAAAGCAGTTTTCCATTCATCCCCCTCCCTTATTCTCACCAAATGGTAGGCATTCCTTAAATCCAATTTAGTGAAGATCTTGGCGCTCTTCAACAATTCGAAGGCTGAAGAGATGATTGGGAGGGGATACCGATTCTTGACTGTGATGTTGTTCAAACCTCGGTAGTCAATGCAAGGGCGAAGTGTCTTGTCCTTCTTCTCCACAAAGAAGAAGCCAGCCCCGGCAGGAGAGGAAGATAGACGAATAAGACCATTAGCCAGAAAAGACTCTATGTATCTTGTCATAGTCTTCCTCTCTGGGGCAGACAAGGAGTAGAGGCGACCCCTAGGAGGTGAAGTGCCTGGTAACAGATCAATGGCACAGTCGTAAGATCTATGAGGCGGTAGACAGGCAGCTCTGGTCTTATTAAAAACCTCCTTGAGATCGAGGTAGCATGGTGGAACCTTGGAGAGATCCGGAAAATCAGAGTCCACTGATGCTAGGAGAACAGAGGTGGCAAGGGAGTGAGAAGCTGCCGGGAGCTTGGAAACCCCAGGAGATGACGAGATTGTGGAAGGAAGAACTTCTGAGGCTGAAACTGGTGGCACGCAGGTGAAGGAGCAATCCTTGCCCCAAGCCGATACTTCCCCTGTGGCCCAGTTCTTATGAGGGTTATGCCTGGCGAGCCAGGGGAAACCCAGAATTAGTGGATGTAGTGGGGAGTTGAACAAATGAAAGCTCAAGGATTCATAGTGATTCTTAGAAATGGCCATCTTGATCGGTTGGGTGCGGTGTGTAATCCTGCACAGCAGTCGTCCATCCAAAGCATAGGCTTCTACTGGTTTATGGAGAGGAATTCGTTTTAGATTTAGCCTCTTAGCGAGCCTCCAATCCATAAAACTCTCATCAGCCCCAGAATCCACTAATACAGGATGACTGAAAGATTTAACTGGTGTGATGAGCAGTGCCTGAATGACAGGTCGAGAAGAGGAAACCGTGGTGTGGCTTACCAGAGTCTTTTTCACAGGTGCCTGTTCCCTTACTGGACAGCCAGCAATGAAGTGGCCAAGCTGAGCACAGTATATGCATCTGCCCTCCTGGACACGACGCTGTCGTTCCTCTGGAGTGAGTTTGTTACGTCCAAACAGTAATACTTCCTCCAAAACAGTAGGGGGCGATCGAGAGGTAGCCGTTGGAATAGGTCGAGCAGAAGAAGAGGGACTGGCTGTCAGCGGTACCTGCTGGAAGTGCGGGTTACGGCTAACCTGATTCTCATTCCCTCCTGGAGACGTTCATCTATCATGATACATAGAGAGATGAAAGAGTCGAAATCCGACAAGATCTCAATAGCGATTAATTTGTCCTTAATGGGTTCTGCTAATCCATAGAGAAATGCGTCACACAACGCCACAGAACTTCATCCACTGTCCATTGCTAAGATGCGGATATCAATAGCATAGTTACGGACTTTCGTTCGCCCTGCCGACAACTCATCAATCTTCTCGCCGCCTCCCTGCCTGGAGCACTGTGGTCAAAAATCTTGCTTAGGGAGTCGGTGAAACGCTGTACTGAGGAGCAGACAGGCGAGTCTCTGGCCCATTCGGCAGTCGCCCATTTCTTCGCTCTGCCGGTGAGAAACGAGACAAAGTACGCTACTCTGGACCGTTCAGTTTGGAAAGAAGATGCCTGTAGCTCGAAATGGAGGCTACACTGTACCAAAAAGGACCGACAGTTCTCAGAGTCTCCGGAAAACTTTTCCGGTTTGGAGAGATGTGGAGAAGGAGCAGAAGAAGCATCCCGAGTGCACTGGAGTTGACCGATCGGGAGACTGATCTGTTCGGTGAGTTGTTCGTTAATCCTTTTCTGTACCTTCAGGGCAGAAAGCCCTAAATCCGAGTCCGCTGAATCCATTTTGGCCAGGTCGTACTGTAACGATCGGTATTTAGTACAAGACTAAATTTCAGACTCAGAGACGGGTGAAGAGTAAACGTTTTACTTTCCGAGTTCGGTACACGTTAAGGCAGTCCAATAGTAAACAAACAAATCCAACAAATATCGGGCAGCGGCAGAAGTCGAAGGAAATCCGGTCCGGGGTCGAAGCACAGGTAAGGCAGTCCAATATTATAATCTCAGTTCCAAGAAACGTCAGGCAACGAGAGAAGTCTAGGGTAATCCAATCCGGGGTAGATACACAGGTAGACAAGGGTACAGTAGGCAGAGGTACAGACAGGGAGAGAGCACAGGCAGAGTCGATCAAACAGTTGGGGGTCATAATAACTGGATCAGAATATATCAATGAACAAACGCTGGAACTCTTGAAACACAGGGGAAGCAAAGACGAACTGGCAACGAGACTTAGGAAAACACACAGACTAAATACACTAGGTGATGAGGAACAGGTGCAAACAATCGGGGAGGAGCAGACAATCAACAAGGCGGGGCACACACAAGGCAGGGAGTGAGTAGTCTGAAACGAGAGGAGAAATGAGTAAACAAACACACAACACTAGGGAAAATAAGATAAATTAGGAACATAACTGTATTAGCGGCCGGGACGTGGTTGGGCGTCTGAGGAGATCAGCAATGCCAGAAGAAAGGAAACACCCTGCCATTCTGGCCAAAGACCTTCATTATGTCACTCTGATCCTGCGCCACATCCATGCTCAAACTGGACATGGAAGAAGGAAACATATGCTGTCCCAGGTACGGAAAACCTTCTGGATTGTACATGCCAACACTGCTGCACGAAAGGTTCTCTCTGGTGAACAAAAGATGGCTGATCTGCCAGGTGAAAGACTTGCCACCATTCATGAACTTTGGTCTTGACCATTTCGTCCCTTTTGAGGTGAGTAGGGGCAGGAGCATGCTGAAAAATAAGTTTTTGTGTCGAACAGACCCAGCGCATAGCAGAAAACAACGCTCCTCGCAGCTCCTGGCTACTGGGAAGAGCCTTAGAGGCCAAGCCTGATGCCAGAGGCCATGTCCGTGTGGTGAAGCTGCAAACAACGACAAATGTGCTTGAGAGGCCAGTGTCCAAAATCTGCTTACTGCTCGAGGGTGATGACAATTCCTGTAAGGTAAAATCCTGAACACCGAAAGAGTTCAAGATAAGTGTATTTATTCACTTTGAGTTCATATTTTGAGATTATTTTATGATTGAAAATACGTAAACTGCAAATAGAAATGGCTCCTTTGTAGTTTAAATAATTGTATTTTCCTCTACAAACACAATTAGGGGCCGGTATGTAGGAGCCAAATTTACCTTTATGTTGATTCTTATGTTTTCTTTGCTTGTTTGTCAGTTAAACGATTTGGATCGCAGTCCAGCACTCCATAAGACACGGACTTGCGCTCCAATGCGTTGAAGGGTCCAGTGGCGTGGGAAGGGGGGTGCTGAGGGTGCTGCAGCACCCCCTAGCTCCAGGCAGGGAAACATAAATAAAGGTGTCATTCATCTTTGTATATTAAATATATATTAAAATGATATAATAGCCTACATAATTTTGCTTTGGGGAAGAAAATAAATGTTGAACAAATGTGTTTGCTAGTTTTTAGTAGGGATGTCCGATATTAGCTTTTTTGCCGATATCCGATAGGCGATATTGTCCAACTCTAAATTTTCGATTCCGATATCAGCCGATGTCGATATTTGGGTTATTTTTCCTCAAACCTAATTTAGGTAACATTACATATCTCCTGTTTTGGAATTAACACAACATGCTTAATGTTATTGTGATGCCCCACTGGATGCATTATTGAATGCAACAAGGCTTTCCAAATGTTAACATTGTCTGTGCAAAATAAGAAAAATACTTCAACCTAAAAAAAAAAAAAAAAAAATCCGATACCGATATTGACCGATATTACATTTTTATGCTAATATCGGGCCGATAATATCGGTGGGCCGATAATATCGGACATCTCTAGTTTTTAGTGATCACAGACATGCATGGAGATCTTGCTATAGGTTCAATCTGCGGCCCGGAAGATTTCTTTCCTCGCGTTGAACGTGACACGCAAACGTCCTTTGATTGGATACTGAGGCAGACCGGTGCAGTGCTTCAGTTCAGTGCTCAGTTTAGCTGGCTAATGCGAAAACGACGTACATCGGTTTCAATGCTTATTATGCTAGTTGTTTCAATTGGTAAGACTAAATATAATTACATTAACCAACTCAAATAAACTAGTTTACACCAACTTGATAATTCCAGTTTTTGATACAATTACAACGCCATTTTCAAGACGGAACTTTCAAGAAAAACTGGATATCGTGAGGATGGGAAGTTTAATGAAACTGCTTTGCAGGTGGGACAATACGATGTTTAGTGGACAAACTTGTTAAAGCTCACATAGGCTACTTTCGGTGGACTTAATAAAACTTTGTAGACTAATCCCTGAAAATCGCCTTTTATTTTTAAGTTGTGACAGAAATATCCAAGCGATCATATAACTGAGAGTTTACTACTCTTAATGTATTGTTAATACGGGTGTATTGATTTTAAATGCTCCGGAAATATTAATAAAGTCTGTTGTACTCATCTATGTTAAGGTGATTCAATGCTCACTTATACTGCCTTTCTGTATAAATAAAATGGTTTGAGAGCCATGGCGTCATAATGATGGTATTAGGAGGTGGATTCACTCAGTTTAACATCGTGTAGGACAGGGCTGCCCAATTTGGGGCCCGCGCTGGATTTATTTTGGCCCGCGCTCCGGTCAGAATTATAGTTAGAACGTCATTTGTTAGACAGAATTTAACCCATTTTTAACAGGGTCTCTGTTTCAACGTCATATTTAACTAAGACTGGTTGCAGTTCACTGCTTGGCCACAGTTTTAACATGGTTTCAGATGGGTCAAGGGGGGCGCTATTGACCTTTTGTCAATACAGATCCATATCTATGGTTATCTTGTTGCTATGCTAGCTAACTAGCTAGCTTTTACCTTAACCTTAAACGATTTAAATGGAAGAGGTCCGTTTGCATGAAATGATAGCTAGTTATCTAGCTGATGTTATAGTCTTCTCAACTTAAATGTATAATGGGAAAAGGTAGAACAAGTTCATATTCATGTGTTCAAATTCACACATGTCAACACGAGTTTAGCAACTGCCAACTGTAAGTACCTTACTTATGTTTGTGTAAAGAATGTTGAAATGAAATATGAAATCAACCAGTAGTCAATGTGCAAGCTCTCTCTCTCTCTATCTGAGTTGGGGCAGTCTGTCCTTCAGTTGAGGTCAAGGCATGATGCTCTCTTGCTACAAGTTTCACCTGTTCGTGTTGGCTTAACAAATGTTTGTGGAGGTAGCCTTTGGAGTCAAGTGCTGTCACGGCGCTTGTTTCCACGGCACAGCTTACACGTAACTGTTATATCTTTCTCTTTTGACGGATACAAATAATGGGAGTATTTCCATCGAAACATCAGTAGTCACTCTTGTTGCCTGCAATCATGTTTATTAGCCTTTAACTTGCTGTTAGTTGATTGGCCATTATATAAGTCTCCTACCTATCTTCCCTGTGTATACTAATAGATTACATTAAATCAGTATAATATGTTAATAAATGTTTCTTTTTTTAACCTGAAGCAAATGTTATCTTTCCCCATTATTTTCGTCTTGGAGTATACCAGAATGCTTAATTTACATGTTAAAATAACAAAAAAATCTGGGGGGGGATACCCCCGGACCCACCTACAGGGGCTTGGGTTGTCACCTTTTTTAGCCCTTCTTAGTTTGCAGGTAAGAAAATTAATGGTAATGTTAATTGGGTACACATATGCACTACATTTCAATATAATGGGACCTGACCTAACATGAAACTCTGGTTTTGGCCCGCGGCCCTCCACTCCGATTAATATTTGGCCCCTGACAATAAAGAATTTGGGCACCCCTGGTGTAGGACATCGCTGAAGGCCCAGTCGTGAAATGCACGGACCGCCACTGATAAAAGCAGTCAACATAAATAGGATAGTATTAATGGAATATAATAAATAGTAAAAGTAATCTACATATTTAAATATAATTCACAAAGAATTGCATAGGGCTATAGCCTATAGAATGATATTATGCTTTTATAACTTTTAGGGACCACAACAGAAATACGTAGGCCTAGGGGGGGAATACCTCCCTGAAATTACTTTTTGCAGGTTTGGATGTCTGACTTAGAGTTTTCAATAATTGAACGGAATCGCATCGCATCGCATCACATCGAATCGCATCGAATCGAATCGCATCGACGCAAGGACGTTTCCCACTCTACCACGGTGAAACATATAAAAGGTGCACAGGCACAACAGATAAGACAAGACATTTCCTAAAACTAAGTAAACATAAATATTCATAAATAAGTAATACAATCTTAAACGTCAACAAGTGCTAAAAGTGCAGAGTCCTGAGTGATTTTTTTGGGGGGAGGGCGGGGGGTTAGGGGGTTCAGCTTTCTGTCAGACTGGAGGATATGGCTGGGGGGAGTGAGGGGAGAGAATTTAGCTGCCTGACCGCTTGAGGTATGAAGCCATTTCTGAGTCTGGTGGTGCGGCAACAGATGCTCCTATACCTTCTTCCAGAGGGTAGGAGGCTGAACAGACTGTGTGCGGGTTGGCTGGTGTAGCTTTCCGGGTGAGGCGGGTGGTGTAAATGTGTTGCAAGGAAGGGAGTGGGGCACCAATGATCTTACCAGCTGTGTTCACTATGCGTTGCAGTGCTTTCTTGCTGTGTTCAGTGCAGCTACTGCCCCACACAGTGATGCAGCTGGACATGATGCTTTCAATGGTGCCCCGGTAGAAAGTGCTCAGGATGGGAATGGGAGCTTTTGTTCTCTTGAGCTTGCAGAGAAAGTAGAGGCGCCGCTGGGCTTTCTTAGCCTGTGATGCAGATTTGGAGGCTCAGGAGAGGTCCTCACTGATGTGCACCCCCAGGAATTTGGTGCTGCTCACTCGCTCCACAGCAGCGCCATCGATGGTCAGTGGTGGGTGTTCAGTGTGGCTTTTCCTGAAGTCAACCACAATCTCCTTTGTCTTGATGACATTCAGCAAGAGGTTGTTGTCTCTGCACCACGCGGTCAAAAGGTTAACCTCTTTCCTGTAGTGTGTCTCGTCGTTCTTGGTGATGAGACCCACCAGAGTTGTGTCATCCGCAAACTTCACCATGTGATTGGTACTGTAGGTTGGCAGGGTGAATAGCAGGGGACTGAGCACACAGCCTTGAGGGGCCCCTGTGCTGAGTGTGATGCTGCTCGAGGTGTTGTTGCCAAATCGTACTGCTTGTGGCCTCTCACTAAGGAATTCCAGAATCCAATTGCAAAGGGAGGTGTTGATCCCCAGCTGGTCCAGTTTACAGATGAGTTGATGAGGGATTATTGTATCAAAGGTTAACTAAAGTCTATGAAAAGCATTCTCACATGTGAGTCTGCTTTTTCTAGGTGGGTGAGGGCTGGGTGGAGAGCAGAGCAGATTGCGTCCTCTGTGGAAGGTTTGTTCCGGTTTGCGAACTGAAAGGGGTCAAGGGTGGGGGGGAGGATGGACTTGATGTGAGACATGACTAGCCGTTCAGAGCACTTCATTATGATGGGGGTCAGTGCCACAGAGCGATAGTCATTGAAGCAGGATTGAGCCGGTTTCTTTGGCACAGGTGTGATGATGGAGGTCTTGAAATGTGATGGAACAGCAGCTTGACTCAGACAGGTGTTGAAGAAATCAGTGAAGATATCCTTAAGCTCCTCTGCGCAGTCCCTCAGTAAACGGCCTGGAATGTTGTCTGGGCCTGTGCCACCCAGTCTGTTGTTGCAAGACAGTCCTGAAGAGCACACCTTGATCCATCCGGCCAAACTGTAATCTCTTTCCAAACCACCTTTTCCACTTTCACTCTGGGCCTTTATGCTGGCATTAGCATAACAGTGAGGTGGTCAGAAAGTCCGATGTGGGGGAGGGGGGAAGCCTTGTATGCTCCTTTGTATGAGGTATAGACCAAGTCCAAGGTGTTTTTCCCCCTTGTTGGGAAATTGAAATGCTGATGACAGGGATAGGGTTAGGGTCAGCATGATTAAAATCTCCAGCGACGATAGTAAATCCATCTGGGTGTGCTGTCTGTTGTTCGCTGATGGCCTGATAAAGTTCACAAAGTGCCTCATTCCTGTCACCGCTGCAGGAGGTTGGAGGGATATTTACCGCGATTAGCAAAACCGCAGTAAATTCCCTTGGCAGATAGAAAGGACGGCACTTTATGATCAAAAACTCCGCCACAACCACTTATTTTTCCCTCTCTCCTCCTTTCTGCCACCAGCCAAAATGTTTTGTGATGACATCTTTACGCTAACGTTATGATAACCTTAATCCCTCAAGAGCTTCACTCGATAAACAAATCTTCATTAACTCGAGAGAGCTCCTCCGGTTTACTGTCGATTCAAAAGGTTTCTCCGTTCTCGTTGCCTGTATGTAATTTAAGTTATACAACTAAATTAAAACATAAGAGAGTTGACAACACACGCAAGATAGCCCTCATAGCCAGATAGCCCACGGTCAAAAAACTTCCTCAGCCACGCCCACATGTTGTGGCTCCTGGCTTTTAAGGCCTTTCCCCCTTGGGCTCCACCCTCAGGTTTGTTCAGGTGTCCTCTAGGTGGGGCAAATACCTACGGCCAGAGTGTCATGCATTCATTCTTAGGACACACACACACACACACTTGCTCATACTAATAAAGAAAGAAAACATAAGAATCAACATAAAGGTAAGTTTGGCTCCTACACATGCACTTATCCAGTTAGCAAAAAGAAGCCATCGATTTCTTTATCTCCCATTAATCTGGTAAACGAAATTAGCTGGCCGGCATGCACACACACACACACCCACCCCCACCCACACACTCACACAAACACATGCGTGAGCACACACATACACACACTCTTGTATTGATTGCATACACCCTACTCTCCTTCTAGTGTATATAATTTCAAAGTTGTATAAATGTCCTTACTTCTCTCAAGAGTTAAGTTAAAAGAAAAACTTCTTCTGGTTTGCAAAAATCCATCACCCCATGCCATCAGGTCTAGATGATCGAGATCAGGTCAAATGGATATTATTAATTCACAATTAAATGAACACATGCTGAAAGAACACTACAGTAAATGAGTCATTTTTGTATGGAGAGAGATATGTCTCAAAAGTATTCGTAAATGCAAGTACCATGATCCACAAATGTTTCACGATTTACACACGTGTTTTGCGATCCACAAAAACAAAATTCTTACTCGTGATTTGTAAGTTGGCATTTACATAAATGTGCTATGATTTGTACAACTAGATGTCCATTCGTAAATATACCCCCCCCTTTTCGACAGTGCCAACCTATCCGGTAGGTGGCAGTGTTGTCCTCTGCCTTGTAGTCAGGTGGCTTAACAACGCGATCGTGACCGGGGTGATAAAAGCATGAAATTTGGCACACAGTTAGCTTTTACCCTACCAAATAATATTAGAAGGGGCGCCCAAGTGAAACTGCTAGTTTTTTCGTTTTAAGGAGATTTTAAGCACATGACATCTAAGAGGCCCTGGACAACGTCAACTAAAATGTTATATCACGTTATGAACGCAGTCCTTACTTTCCTTAATGTGAGCACTTTATTGCAACTCGTTCGATCAAAATATTAGGTTAAATCCAGGGCTGTATTGGAGGGTAAATCTGCGCAATCTGAGATGAAACACAGCTCGTCGCTGCCTCACAGTCTCGCTGTCTGTTTGAACAGGACATGCGCAAATTCATAGATTGTGATAATAAAAATGCTCGAAATGATTGTAAACACGCAGAAAATTATAGAAAAATATCATATTTATTTGATTATCGTTACTTGTTTTTACTCTCATGATGATAGATGAGGTGCTGTCGCATAGAAACGTGAGCGGGGAGCCAAGCTGTTGCTTCACTGAATAGGCCTATATGCTTTATCAATACGTTATTTGAAGTCATGAAAGGTGTAGAGTAGCCTGTAAGCTAAATACACTGGAAACATATATTATTTGAAAACAAGTCAGTTCTCAATGTCGAAAAAAACATGCTGTGAAGGCTATTTATGTTGTTATTGTACCACAGGAACCGCAATCTAGGATGAGCTCCCGCATGGTATTTTTGTCTGTTTATTTTAATTGTGCACTACTTTGTTTAAACCAATAGGCCTACCAGTTCTTCCATTGAGGAAACGGAGGAAGAACCTCCCCAAACTTTTTGAGAAATGTATTTTTGTAATTGAACTGACTAAACTCCTTTAAAAATGAAGTTTGATATCAGTATTTAATGCTATGCATATTATAATTTGTTTCCCTGAGTTAAAATAACATTAGCACCCCCTATCGTAACAAGAAATTACTGCACGGAGGACGTCCTCCCTTTGGCTCCCATTGAGATCAATGTAATCTGTCTCCGATACTGGCGGTTCTTGGGGCTCATTCACTTACATTGCCCAGGGGAGGAAAGACCTCCCTAGCGTCTGAGTCTGCGCCAACATCGCTTAACCAATAAACAACATTCATTGAGCTACAGAGAGAAGGTTAGTATCAAAACAACAGGGAAACCTGTTCCAAAAATCCAAGTCACTAAACCCAATGGTAAAACCGCTGCCGTAATAATGCTAACTGGTATGCGAAATACTTATATCTCACTGGTACCATTAAAAAAAACAATCGGCTGTACTGTTTTGTTTTTAAATCGTTCATACGCCTATTGTTAGTCTGACTTTTCACGTTCAGCTGACATTCTGAATGGAAATTGTTAATGAATGTTTCAGATCGCGATGTGTTTCGTATCTATTCTAATTAGCCTACACAGATTGACCAACATTCTGAAACATCCGTTAACATCCATATTTGCCACAAACAATGTTAGGCTAATAGCCCATGTTAATACTGTAGTTCTGAAATAATGTTCTCTTACTTGTTGCCTTTGTAACTTGTTGTTTAATATTGTGGAAAGGATGTTAGTGAATGATTCAGAGCATTTTAAATGGCATCACTTTTGGTCTTGTGTCTTAATTAATAAGATTAGTCAAATAATAGCCTAATAACCAATAGCTTTAGTAATTGAGGGGGAAAATAGGCCAAATGGTAGGCCCAAAATTTAGAATGTAGTTTTTAAAATCAAGAGTAGGCCTGATTTGACTAATTGGCTTTGCATCCTTTCCTTCTTGCCTTGTCTAGTCCAAGGACATGCTGCCCACCAGCTAACCCAAGTACAATGGTGCCACACTGGTGGCTTTGTATCAATTGTATCCCTGCCTGCTATTTTGTAGTATTGTAGTCCACAAAAACACCCTGAAACAACTTGTATCTCACATACTTATGCCACCAACGGAATAAGCAGGCCAATGGCAACCAGGCGCACAGTCCTTCCTCCCTCACTTTAAAAACCACCAGCCGCCACTGGTGTGTGTGTGTGTGATATACCATCCTTGGATTTCAACTTGCCACCCCTCTGCCACCCCATGTAAAATCTTCTAGAATCGCCACTGTTGGTAGGGTAAAAGCTTACTGTGTGCCAAATTTCATGCTTTTATCACCCCGGTCACGATCCTGTTGTTACAGTTTTTATCCATTGCTTTGGGCAGATTCACAAAACAGAAATTACATTCTCAAAACAACACGTGCAAACCTCAAAACCACTGGGCACTTGTTCAAAACCGATTGGCATTTCTCATTCCTTTAATCAAATTGCAATTGTTTTAGAAACTCCTTGCAAATGACAAGTACAATTGCCTACAGCTTGCACACATGTCAAATGATTTAGCACATCTGTGCAAATGGTTAGGTACAATTGCCTTCAGTTAGCCGAATTACCAATTGAAAACATCTTGCTGGTCTAAACTGACTGTTGCTTCTCAGTCAAGTGGTTGTTCGCTCCAAAACATGTTGGCATAATTTCCTTCTGTACATCATCACCTGCAGAATAGTTCACTCCACTGTCACAATCGTTCAGGCACATAATACCATGAAAAACATCATGGTATAAACTGTAATATGGATCTCTTGGATCATCGGCTTCATTTTTTCAGGTGCAACTAGACCTTACTACGTAATCAAGGGGCAGTTTCTCACATCCGATCACCAATCACTCAGTAATTTTAGTTAGCTGACAGGTGCTATCCAGGAGTATACAGTAAATGCTTCCATCAAACATCTAGGGCTTGACAAAGTTCAGTACAGTTGACAAGTATGAACATGGAAGCACCAAACGAGCAAGGGCAACTGCCTCACAATGTGTGCTGCGATATCTGAAAACGGGGTAGTCACCACATTCCAAGTATCGGCCCATGCAACACCCAGAAGCTCCTGGTGTTCTTAGACCGCCTTTACGGTGATCTTATCCCTCTACTTGAGGGGGGTTTGGTAGGGCCTCACTTGCCGACATATGTGATTGTGTGGGACAATGTCTTGCTCATCAGGGCATGGTTCGCTGTCCATCAAAGGATGGTGATGGTGCTCCTAGCCCCTTACTCCCCATTTCTAAATCCTATTGAGGAGTTTTTTTTAGCTTGGAGGTGGAGGGTCTACGAGCATCGTGCTCTAAATCAGCGGTCCCTCCTCCAAGCAATGGATGCTTGTGAGGATGTAACGGCTGATCATTGCAGGGGATGGTTGTGGCATGCACGCCGATTCTTCCCACGTTGCATTGCAAGGGAAAATATAAGATGCGATGTAGATGAGAATCTTTGGCCAGACAGACGTGAGCGTGAGGCTGAGCAGGAGAGTGAGGACGAAGACTGAAGACTTCCTTTTCTTCTGTATGTACACATTGCTGTACACATTTTCTGTTTCTGTTTTGCAATTACATACTGTAACAATTGAATTTGTTTCTGTTTGATACACATAGTATTCTGGAAAGAAAACATCTACTACAGTAACCATTCAGTGTCAAAGGACTAAGCCCAGATTGAAATGTGCACATGAGGGATATTTCTATGGTCCACTGCCATACTGACAAAACATCTAAACGTTTTGACCTGCAGTGCTTAAACAATGCCAAAGGGACTTTTCGTTTTGGGGGCACTGACTATTAGTATGAGAAAAGGAATTAGTTTTAATTGATGAGTTGTCTGTTTTGGGAGAGATATGACCTTTTGCAGGTGTGCCATAGTGTTTTGATAAACCATCTAGGTTATTTTGGCAAATATATTTAAAGCTTGGAGAATGTCCTTTTCTTTTCGGGAAGGAACTTTTCATTTTGGGGGCACTGACTATTTTTATGAGAAAATGATTTGGTTTTGAAGCTTGACTGAACTGTTTTGGGTGAGATATGACCTTTTGAAGGTGATCTATGTAGTTGTGCTGAACCATATAGGCTATTTTGCCAAATGCACTAAGAGCTTTGAGAATGTAATTTCGGTTTCGTGAACATGCCCAAAGCAATCGATAAAAACTGTAAACCACCTGACTACAAGGCAGAGGACAACACTGCCACCTACTGGATAGGTTGGCACTGTCGAAAAGGAGGGGGGGCTTGTATTTGTGGATCAGAAAGCCACAAAAGAGCGAAAAGAATGTCTCAAAAGTACGTCACAGGAAGAAGGATTGCACGCGTGTATTGGGCAATCCACAAATGCAGATTCAACACTTCACACGCGAATTGTAGATTTACAAATGACAGACCATGAGAAATGCACACACGAAAAGTATTTTAAGAAATTACAAACGATATATTGACGAATGGACATCTATGTGTACAAATCATAGCACATTTATGTAAATGCCAACTTGCAAATCACGAGTAAGAATTTTGTTTTTGTGGATCGCAAAACACATTTGTAAATCGTGAAACATTTGTGGATCATGGTACTTGCATTTACGAATACTTTTGAGACATATCACTCTTTATATTTTTAAGCCCAACCCCTTAAATAGATATAAAATTGGAAATATCACAACTATAAGTGCTTAAGTAACTCTTGCCATCATGACCTTCACAACGGATGAGAAACTTTTTCAAGACGTACAATACCTTTTTTCCACTTAGTCTTGACTGTCGCACAGAACTTTCCTGAAAATGTTTTTCTCCTCCCAGAATTTTCCTAAATGATTAAGAGATTTCAATAATTTATTGTGCTGGCCATTTCATCCCAAATATTTCCTCCTGCTGACATCCATCCGTCACATATCCATCCATGTCTTTTAGATCTAGCTGTGGAATAGCGGTAGACACCTAGGATTAGGGAGTTCTGCAGCAATCTGTGGAGCGGTTTTAAAGACTGTCTTTTTCCCCAAAAATACTCTTCTCTCTTGAAATGGTCTGACTCTTCCTCTATTCCTATTCTAGTCTTTAAGGCATCCCCTAAGTGCGTGTTTATTGAGTTCAGATTCCACTCAGTCTTCTCTCACTGAACAAAACTAACACATATCCTCTCCCTTCCAACGCTATGAATCATCCAGTATAGATAGATTCTAGGCTTTAACTTGGCCTCAAAAGTAGGAAGTATTTTTCACTTTTGAACACTTTGACTTTTGAACACTTAACAATTGTGGAGTTATAATATGTTTTGGATACTGTATGTAAAGCCAGTCGGTAAGTGAGGTATATTTATCATATAGCCATTGGGCCTGGAGTACAGTCTCAATTATGTGACCAATATAAAATGCTAAATATTCTTTCTGAACAGTGTGACAAACTAGTGAAACAATACAAGACCAGCATAGCCCCTGTGTACACTTAGGGCCTGATTTACTAACACTGCGACCGCAGCTTAATCTGCGTCTTTGCCAAAGCGCACAATACCGCACTGTGTTTTTCCGCATTTTCCGTGGTATTTATAAAACAAGATCCGCGCTGGGCACTCTGTGTTTACTCCGCCCTTTAGGGCCTGATTTACTAACATTGTGACCGCAGCTTAATCTGCGCCTTTGCCAAAGCCCAATATACCGCACAGTGTTTTTCCGCATTTTCCGTGGTATTTCTCAAACCAGATCCGCACTGGGCAATCATTATTTGGCGCACCATTAAAAGACGGGAGAAATCGACGGGAGAAATACTACCACCATGGAGATTAGAGGAAGAGAAAATGAAGGTTCAGCGAAGAGGAGATAGATACAGTGCCCTCCACAAATATTGGCACCCCTAGTGAATATGAGCTAAACAGGCTATACAAAATATGTCTTTGCTGTTTATCCTCTCAGTCTTTCACTCGAAATATACACAAAAATCTTACCTTTTAATTGAAGTAAAATTATTAAAAGAAAAAAAAAAAACATTGAAACTAAATAAATATTTTTCCCCAAAACATGTGTGCCACAATTATTGGCACCCCTTAATGTAATTTTTTGTGCAGCCTCCATTTGCCAAGATAATAGCTCTAAGTCTTCTCCTATGATGCGTGATGAGGTTACTGAACACATGGCACGGGATCTGAGACCATTACTACATGCAGTATCTCTTCAGATCCTTCAGAATCTGAGGTCAACGTTTGTAGACTTGGCTACAGCTCATCCCACAGATTTCCTATGGGGTTTAGGCCAGGGGACTGTGATGGACATGGCAAAACCTTTATTCTGTGGTCGGTGAACCATTTTTGTGTTGATTTTGAGGTGTGCCTTGGATCATTGTCCTGCTGGAAGGTCCAACAACGCCCATTTTAAGGCTCACTGGAGGGGGCTGTTAAGTTTTCATTTAATATCTGCTGGTATTTGATGGAGTCCATGATACTATGTATCCTAACAAGATGTCCAGGGCCTTTGGAAGAAAAACAGCCCCACAATATCAAAGATCCGCCACCATACTTCACATTGGGTATGGAGTGCTTTTCTATATATATCTTTCTGTCTACGCCAAACCCACCTTTGATGTTTGTTGCCAAAAAGCTTTATTTTGGTCTCATCTGACCATATAACTCGGTCCCATTGAAAGTCTGACTTACATTTGGCAAACTGTAGGCGCTTTAGTTTGTTGTTGATTGACAGCAGAGGGTTTTTTCTGGTAACCCTCCAAAACAACTTGTGGTGATGTAGGTGGCGTCTGATGGTAGTTTTGGAGACTTTCTGACCCCAAGACTCAACTAACCTCTACAATTCTTCACCTGTGATCCTTGGAGATTATTTTGCCAGTAGAACCATCCCCCTTACAGTGCGTGGGGTCAATGTACAGACACGTCCTCTTCCAGGCTGATTCTTAACATGTCCTGTCGCTTTAAACTTCTTAATTATTTCCATGATGGTGGAAATGGGTATTTTCAACGGTTAACAGATTTTCTTGTGTCCATTTCTTGATTCGTGCAGCTCAACAACTTTTCGTCGCACATCGTCACTGTGTTATTTGGGTCTTTCCCATAGTGATGAATGACGAATGAAATTTGGCCTGTGTCACCTCATATTTGTACGCCAGTGGAACTGGAAGTCATGGTCGACCTCATAAGAGTTCCTTATCAAACAGGTGAACTTAAAAATGTAAAATATGACTGAAAATATACTTCAGCTAGATTTTAATTAAAGATTTTTCTAGGGGTGCCAATAATTGTGGCACACATGTTTTGGGGAAAAATATTTATTTAATGTCAACAGCTTTTTTTTTCTTTCAATAATTTTACTTCAATGAAAAGGTAAGATTTTTGTGAATATTTTGAGTGAAAAACCAAGAGGTTTAACAGCAAAATCATATTTTTTATAGCCTGTTTAGCTCATGTTCACTAGGGGTGCCAATATTTGTGGAGGGCACTGTATATTGGTTCACGTTCGCTCAATCACTGAACCTGATTCAATGTGCGCGCTGTTATATTGTTGTTCTGCCCGCCATCACCTACAGCGAGATGTTTAAAAGAACACGATTATAAAGAATATGCAATTGGTGGCATTAATGCATAAACTGTCTATTATAACAATATAAATGTGTACATGGCGAGATTAATAATTTCTACAAGGGACATGGGTTCACTACAATATATCCCCACTGAAACAAATACATTTACCAATTAGCCAGGCCTCTCCAAAATCCCCGTTGCTCAATCTTGGATAGATGGCATGGACAGATCCAGGGTATTTGGCTACCACGTTAGTAATGGTCATGTTGGCATCACATATGACCTGGATATTCATTGAATATGTGTGCTTTCTGTTTCGGTAAATGTGTTCGTGGATTGAAGGTGGGACTGTTTGGATGTGGGTGCAATCAATGGCTCCAATTACGTTCGGAAAGTTTGCAATTTCAAAAAAAGTCCTGTTTGATGTCTCTAATTTCAGCTATGGCAGTGGGGAAATGTATTGACCAGTGCGCCGTAGAAATGCGTCGAGTACCTGGGTGAATATTTGGCTGAGTGAAGGCTGACATCTACCAACTGCTGATGCTATAACTGTTTGAAATAATCCGGATGTCAATATTTGCAATGTTGTCCGGAGTTTAACAACTGATGGAATGGAATGTGATCGCCGGTTGGAGGGTTCGATGTCATCTCTGATCTGGTTCAGTAATTGAAGTATTGCGTGGCTGGTTAACCTGTACCGTCTAATGATTTGTGGTTCGCTTAACTGAAAAAGTGTTATACGAGGTGAAAAAATTATTTCTGTGCGCTGTCTCTGTCTATGTCTTCGCCTTGCTCTTATAACTGCTGCCATATCAACGTTCTCAGCCTCAATGGAAATGCGCTTCCTGGTTAAGACATGCTTTTATGAGGCGGAGAATTATCCCGCAAATTAGAGACGTGCGCTCGCCTGGCAGTTTTTGTAAATACCACGCAATACATCATTAGGCGCACTTAACTTCTCTCCTCCCATATATTTTCACCACACGCCCACGTTCCTTATACCCTCCCATCTCGTTGCGGCACACACCCACAAAACGTTAATATGCGCCTCTACTCAAATGCACCTTCTTTTGTAAATACCGTTTTATGTTTACACCCGATATTTTACGCCTGAAATGGGCGCGATCCTGTTAGTAAATCAGGCCCTTAGTCCTCAAACACAAAAATATTATTTGGACCAAAATAGTCAAGAATAACTAAACTGTAAGCTTTAGATGTGAAATAACCACACAAAACCATCAGAGCTTTACTGCCTGTGAATGTATATGGGTCATTCTACGAGACGGGTGCTTTTTCCACTTTGTAATTTTCATTTTTTTTTCAAGGAAGAACTGTTTTTTAGGACACTCACATTATGAAAGACATAGTAGACCTCTTAAAAAAACATGTTTGCCCACCTCAGGTATTCAATCCCTAAAAATTATATCTGTTTTATTGCAACCCAGCAGTTGTTTTTTTACCACCCCGTAACGGACAAGATACACACCATTTAAAACATAAATCATGAAACAATTCTCAAAAAGTCATATTTTCATATCAGAAATAAATCCTTTTTTTGATACTGAAAGTTAGACTTGTTGTCTTACTGTAATTTTTCATGATTTAGATTATTTTCCTTGAGATATGAATTTTGCCTATCAATGGCTTCAATTTTTTGAACAATATATGCTATTTTACTCCCCATAGTCAAATAAAAGTAGTATGTATTAATTGATCCACATAAGGACATCACTATCCCACATTTATTTATGAGGCATTTTATTGCCTTTCAATGTTTTTTTTAATAAAAAACCCGTTATGGGGTGATAAGTCATGTTACAGGGTGGTAAGCCATGTTACGGGGTGGTTAACTTTGACTATTCCTATGTAATTTATTTAGTTTTTTACCAACAACATTATTCATTTTGAGTATACATGTGAACATGGGATGACTTAAATATGCAATATCCAACTTATATATAAAGGTATTTTATTGGTAAACTCCCTTTACCACCCCGTAACAATATAAAGTGTTACAGGGTGGTACGTTACAGGGTGGTAAATTTCACCTTAAAATGGTTGCAGCTCACCATGTGGTCAACTAGCTGAGCTAGCAACTACACTAATCAGACTAAAATATCATTGTCTTTACATTACAAGTGGAATTTCTTTTTTATTAAAACAGTTTCCCTATCTATTATGCGTTACGGGGCAGTAAGGCTAAGCTTGACGGACCCTGTCTAACACACAAATACACCAAATAAACAATGTCAAATAATGTGGGAACTTTCCTGTTCTTGAGCTTGACTCCTGCAAGGGTTCAAATGATGTCACTACCTCTCTGTGATATCATTTAAAGCAACAGTGCATTCTCAATAGGCCGAAACTGTAAGCGTTACGGGGTTGTAAGACAAAATGGGGGACATGCACAATGATTTATATTGAATAAATATATTGTATAGTGTCAGGGGCATAACTTTAATCATTAGTATAATTAGGGTGCGATTTGTCCAAAAACCAGAGGGGGGGGGGATGTTTTTTTTTTTTTTCATGAAAAAAAAAACAAGCAATACATAGGCCTAATTCTCTTCATATACATGCATCATATATGTCTATGATATGATAATCGCTGCTAGACGCTCAGTTCTTGTGCTCCCTCTCATTCACGTTGAAATACTGAAACCGAAACTGAAACTTTGAAACTGAAACGCAACTGTTTTGGACAGAACTCCCTAATTCAGTGAACAAATATTTTCATATTCATTGTACAGTAGCCTAATTAGCTGGCTTTGCTAATTTCCGTGTATGTAATGTTATTGTTACAATGTATACAATGTGTTTATGTGCATGGGGACGTTCGCGAATTCTGAGAATGCCGACAGTTCCGGTAAGGTGAACATTAGTGCCAGCGATGTAAGCAAGTGTAAGAAAACGCTGTCACAACCTGTCTGTTTTTTCATGTTTTTTTTTTAATAATTAAGGGTTATCCCCCCCATGTATGAATTTCATCCAGCTGAGGTGGGGATGTAAAAACCAGAGGGGGGGGTAAATCCCCACCATCCCCCCCGGCAAATCGCACCCTGAGTATAATAAAAGTTTTGTTTAGAAATACAAATTTTAAGTTAATAAGTTGAACGCAAATTCCATGTTGGTCATTGCGGACATGGCAAAACCAGCCATATCCTTACCAATAATGTCTAAAAAGTGTTTGTTTTACTTTTGCAATGCCATTAAAACATTAATCATGTAATTAATAACACTACTGTTAACAACCTTGAACTTTTTGAACACATTTTGACAATTTTTTTACATATTTTGAAGCTCATGAAATGCTGTGGACTCAAATGGCACCCGTTTCGTAGAATGACCTATATGATGCAAATCCCTCCATATAAGAAGAAACATTTCTTTACCTTTACTTTGATGTCTGAGACCCCGTTTACACGTTGCGAAAACGCAGATATTTTCATGCGGTTTGGCCTTTCATTTACACAAAAACGGAGGTTTCATCACGGAAAACGATCATTCCTAAAAACTCCGGCCAAAGTGGAGATTTCTGAAAACTCCGTTTTTGTGTTTGCGTGTGCACTGGGTCAAACGGAGTTTTAGTTTCTCAAACGTCACAGTATGCGACAAAAAATGCATCACGTCAGGTGAGCGTCCTATGTTTACAGTTAGTTTGCTAGCTGATCATGTATGCTGTTAAGGTAGTGCTTATTTATTGCATTCTTTCAACCCTATAACTGAATCTCTCAACCCTTCCCCAGTGTGTGACTTTTGGCTTTAGCAATGGTATCCCCTGCACCTCCACCAGTGGACAACGAGTTTTACATTCCATCTTCTCTACCTGTTGTAGTAGCCCAGATAAACGTAAAGGATCCACTTAAATATCTAGGAATCAAAGCCAATTTAATGGATTAGCCTACTTATGCAAACCTACAGGTTTGGCATAGTTATGATGGCGTTTTAGGGGGTATATGCGGGTTCATGTAAACAGAAACTTGTTTGAAAACGACCTTGTGTGTACGACGTTATTTTTGAAAACGGAGGGGCAGAAATATTCCTTTCTGTAAATACCCGGCTATGTGTAAATGTGGTCTGAGCCTGAGAATACAGATGACTGCACAAAGAATACATTAACATTTCTATGCATCACATTTGACATCAATTAGTCAGAGATGTGTATACTGTGTGGTCCCTTTATGTTATTATGTGTACCATGTGTGTACCATTATGTGTACCATATAAGAAGAAACATTTCTTTACCTTTACTTTGATGTCTGAGCCTCAGGTAATGAGAATACAGATGACTGCACAAAGGATACATTAACATTTCTATGCATCACATTTGACATCAATTAGTCAGAGATGTGTATACTGTGTGGTCCCTTTATGTCATTATGTGTACCATGTGTGTGAATGCAAAGGTGTTTTGGAATGATTTTTTGAAAGTGCCTTGTGCACAGATCATCTGTGCAAAAACACATTCATATTGTCTAAAACCCAGCTCTGTCATCTCTTCAGAAAAGGTAAAAGAAAGGCATTAACCTCAACACTGACATTTAAGGCCATCAAAGCTTCATTCTTCTCCCTGAGCTTTCATGTTGCTGCGGCCTTTCAAAAATCCATTATCTCTATCAACTTTTCAAACTCTAATATCAGAGCCCGCTTACGACTCACTTCTAAAGCAAAGCCCAAGTAGAACATGACAGATAAAATGCTGCACAGATTTTTCTCTTGAAATTGTCATCATTATCAAGGTAAACACTTGTGTGATGTGTATTTATCTGGTGAATTTTATTGAAAAGGAAAAGGATGACTTGGATCTCGAATTTTGAAATGACCTGTCTTATTAAAAAAAAAGAAAATGTCAAAAGCTGTAGCTAGTCATACTGCAAAACCTTTTTTACGAAGTAATTATTTTGAGATGCAAATTTGTCATGCTCTCTGCCATTTGTATTTGAAACACAAGTGTGTGACAGGGCTGAGAATGGCAGAAAATGAAATATGAATGGATAAAAACATTAATCTTTTTCCACACATGATGGACACACATAGACACACAACACAAGGACATCACAGTGTGGTGACTAATATGGAGCATAGATCATCGTAGCAGAAACTTCAAATTAATAGGAAAAAAACATTTGTTAAATTAATATCAACACTGATGAAAACAATGCCTCATTCATGCCTGTTGATGGCTTAATGGCAAAGTATTTTGTCATGTATTTATTAAATATCATGCGGCTGATATGGATTTAACCCTTTCTTGCCATCTCTGGGTTTACAGTGGGATCTTGTTGTCACAGTAAAGCTGTCCATTTTGCTCTGTATTTTCATGAATTACTATCACTACTGAATAACTATGAACCACTGAGAAAAGCTTACACCCAGACACCTGAGAAATGCTCGGCTGTCAGTGGCTCACTGTTGAACCTCCACGCCCTGTAGAGAACTCTGAAAATCAGTTGTAAATTATATACTTTTCAGGACTGTGGCAGACCTTCCTCTGCTACTGAATGTTATTAGACATTCGAAAACAGATAAAAAAAATTAAACATAAAAACGCCAGTAATACTAGCCTAATGAAAACAATTAAAGAAACAATATAAGGTACCTATTATCATCATTATTAATATTAACAATTCATAAATAATAATAATATTCTCAGCCCTGTCACACACATGTGCTTCAAATATAAATGGCAGAGATTATGACAAATTTGCATCCCAAAATAATGACTTCCTAAAAGGTTTTCCTAAAAAATCTGTGCAGCATTTTACCTGTCATGTTCTACTCGGCTTTGGAGTGAGTCGTAAGCGGGCTCTGAAATGTGAAGTTTGAAAAGTTGATAGAGATAATGGATTTTTGACAGGCCGCAGCAACATGAAAGCTCAGAGAGAAGAATGAAGCTTTGATGGCCTTAAATGTCAGTGTTGAGGTTAATGCCTTTCTTTTACTGGAGTAATAATTCTTATTTTTATTTTTATTCTTTTTTTGAAAAATAAAAATAATAATGACGAGAAGAAGAACACATTCCAAAGCTATGACTGTAGAGTAGGCCTCAAGCAAATTAACTAGTAAGACAGACATAGTTTAAAAGGTTAGTTTTTAAACTCATATATGGGGTTGCCTTAATATCTAAAGGCTCAGTAGGTCAAACCTTTTGAATGTGACATGCATGTGCTATCTGTGAATACCAAAGCAAAAGAATGACCCAGTGAGTCATTTAGACGACCTCCAAAACAATTACACACTAAATTAAATCTCTAGATGACTTTGCATGCTGCGCTTGCAAAACTAAGAAACGATTATAAATAGGATAACGGTTCACTGTGGGGCTCCAATACATAAAGAAACCCACCATGAGAAATAGCCTCGGCAAAGAGAATAAGAAAAACAAATCACAAGACTAGCAATACTGATAAGGTATTCTCTGCAACAAGAAGACACAGGCCTTCCCTTTGTATTTCCATAAAAATGCTATCATTATGCTTTTTTCCACTCCCCGAAACAATTGAGATTGCACAGCTCAACCTGATTATTCTCCATGCCATGTCTTCAGCGATCATCCTCCTAGGTTCTTGCCTCATTAAGATTTCAAGCTGTGACTGGCCGATTTCTTTTTCTTCCTTTCATTTTCGTCCACAACCTCCCCCAAACAGTGACGCAAAAAGTTGTATTCAGTGTGTGTGTGTGTGTGAGAGAGAGTGTGAGTGTGTGTTTCGAGAAAAAAAACGCTAATATCTGAAAAGCTGGAACGGCACAAGGGACTTCTCAGATAGCAGCCGAATCTAGAACACAACTGGGCCACATCTGGGCCACAGAATCCACTGCAGTGTGGGATGGAGCGAATAATTTGTGATAAAGAAGAGATACTGCAAGAACAAAAGAAGTCCATTATCCCTGTGTTTTGTCCTCGAAGTCCCCTCTTGCATAAGATAAGTTCCTCCAAGTCCAATGACTGCCACAGAGGAGCAAATATTTCAGTGGACATCACTGCTGCCTCATTTTCAGAGTAAGAGACTGTAGTATATGTGGATCTATTTACTTCAGCGTAACCACTCCCCTAGTTACTGAGTTTACCTAAAGGTTATCCGCCAGTGCATTGATATGTGTAACACTTAAGACTACAGTAAAGTCATGTTCATTTTACCTCCGAGTTGAATCCTTATTTTAATTATACTATGTTGAGTAAAGACACAACAAATTGGCGACGAGTAATCTGGACCCTAAACAACTGCACGAAATGAAAACTTAAACCGGAGGGAAGGAGAAAAGGACGAAATAAAGCAGGAGATAAAACGAAAGCAAGAGACAAAAGGAAACCTAACAAATGTTCCGTGAGTAACACGTGCATAGCACACAGTGAAAGGATAAACAGATAATATCTGGATTTCATGTCCGAAATGGCTTACGTTGGAAAAGTAGAGGAATTTGATAGTTCATGTGAGACTGGGAATCATACATAGAGCGAGTGGAGTTGTACTGTGACGCTAATGATGTCGGGGATGAGAAAAAAAGTGCCGTCCTCCTCAGTCTAATGGGAGCTAAAATTTACAGTCTACTCCGTAATATCCTGAGCCCTGCTAAACCGTCGAGCAAGTCATACAAAGACATTGTTGACACGTTGCAGAAGCACTTAAATCCCGCACCACTAGTGATAGCGGAAAGATTTAGATTTCATAAGAGAGATCAAAAGAAAGATGAAAGCATATCTGAGTATGTGGCCGAGCTGCGCAGGCTCTCGCAGCATTGTGACTTTAAAACGGGACTTGACGATGCTTTGAGAGATCGCTTAGTATGTGGCATGCACTGTACAAGCACACAGAAAAGGCTACTGTCAGAAAAAGAGCTAGATTTGAAGAAAGCACTCGAACTAGCTATCTCAATGGAAACAGCAGCGAAGGGTGCATCAGAGCTACAGAAGAAAAGCTTAGAAAACGAAGTGCATCAAATGTCCTTTAATGGGAAAAAGCAAAAATGCTACAGGTGTGGTAAATCCTCGCACAGTGCAAACGACTGTTGGTTCAAAGAAAAGACATGTAGGAAATGCCACAAGCAAGGTCACATAGAACGAGCATGCAAATCAGACCAAACTAATGTGCCAAAAGAAAAATCTGGAAAGAACAAAGGTTTTAAACCTAAATCAAAGGCCAAAGCAAATGAAATGCACAAAGTCACAGAACATTCAGACAACACATACAGCAGTGAGGACGATGACCTGTCATGCTTAGAGCTGCATAGCATAACTGAAGAAGACAGAAAAATAATATGGGTCACGACAACAGTGTCTGGAGTGAAACTTAAGATGGAACTGGACACAGGTTCAGCTTTGTCAGTGATCTCCGAAACCGATTACGACAGGCTGTTCTCCCACTTACCACTGAAAAAGACATCAGTGATGTTAAAAACCTACACAGGTGAAAAAGTATCACCAAAAGGAAAACTTAACGTGGATGTGGTCTACGGTGACCAAACACACAAGTTAGGGCTCTATGTCCTGAAAACCACAGGCCCAGCACTACTGGGGCGTGAATGGCTGAGGAGAATTCAGCTTGACTGGCATGACATAAAAGCCCTGAATATCTCAACAGGCCTCAAGAGCTCCACCCGCAGGCCTGAGCAGAGACTGTCACAGTTGTTGGAGGCTAATGCACACGTGTTTGAGAAAGGTATTGGTAAACTTAAGCACTTAAAGGCCAAAATTGAACTTGAGAAAGATGCCAACCCAAGATTCCACAAGGCGCGCCAGGTGCCGTATGCCCTACGTCCCAAGATAGACGCAGAACTGCAGAACTTGGAGTCGTCCGGCATTCTCTCACAAGTCGACTGGAGTGACTGGGCTACGCCCATTGTCCCTGTAATGAAGAAAGGCAAAAGTGAAGTGCGTATATGTGGGGACTTCAAAGTGAGCATCAACCCGGTGCTGCGCACTGTGCAGTACCCCCTACCAAGAATAGAGGACATTTTCTCATCGTTGGCTGGTGGGGAGAAGTTTTCAAAGATGGACTTGGCACAGGCCTATCTCCAGATGGAAGTGGAGGAGTCAAGCAAAAAGTTCCTAACCATCAACACTCATAAGGGACTTTACCAATATAATAGTCTTGTGTTTGGTGTTGCTTCAGCCCCAGCCATCTGGCAAAGAGCCATGGATCAGGTGCTCCAGGGCATACCTGGAACACAATGCTACCTGGATGATATTCTCATAACAGGAAAAGATGATGATGATCACTTCCAGAACCTGAGCAAAGTACTCACCAGGCTGAATGAGTATGGCCTACGCGCAAAGAGAGAGAAATGTGAGTTTTTCAAAAGTGAAATCTCATACTGCGGACATGTCATTGACAAGCACGGCTTGCACAAGTCACAAGAGAAAATTGAGGCAGTGCTGAAAGCACCTAAACCTGAAAATGTGTCGCAACTCAGATCGTACCTGGGTCTCGTAAATTATTACCACAAATTTCTTCCAAATCTTGCCTCAGTGCTGTATCCACTAAATGCGCTGCTACAGACAGGAGTGGAATGGCATTGGTCAGACAAATGTAAAAAGGCATTCGCAGAAACAAAAAGACTAATAACATCTGACGAGCTGCTGACCCACTATGATCCGTCCAGACCCATCCGTCTAGCATGTGACGCGTCCCCGTACGGCATTGGCGCTGTCTTGTCACACACAGTGGAAAATGGACTTGAACGCCCAATTGCATTCGCTTCAAGGTCCCTGTCAAGTGCCGAACGCAATTATGCACAGATAGACAGGGAGGCCCTTAGCCTAGTATGGGGTATCAAAAAGTTCCACCATTACCTCTATGGCCGAAGGTTTACCTTAGTGACTGATCATCAGCCCCTAGTGTCAATATTCAATCCACGAAAAGGAGTCCCAGTGATGTCAGCTGCACGACTACAGCGATGGGCCCTGTTCTTAGGAGCACACTCGTATGACATCGAGTTCAAGGGGACTAAACATCACTGCAATGCTGATGGTTTGTCACGCCTCCCACTGTCAACATCTGTGGAGGAACCACCATCAAAAGGTGGCCCGGCAGAAATGTTCCACACAACACTGGTAGACCAGCTGCCAGTTACAAATGCCATGATAAGAAAAGAAACGCGGAATGACCCAACACTTTCCAAGGTGTATGACATCACCGTACATGGTTGGCCTGCCCATGGGAATCCATGGTTTCCTGAGTTTTCGGCAAGACGTGACCAGTTGTCAGTATGCCAGGGAACCTTGATGTGTGGATCACGTGTGGTAGTACCCTCCAAGCTTCGTACCAGAGTGTTGGACAGTCTGCATGAGGCTCACGTAGGTACGGTGAAGATGAAAAGTCTGGCCCGTAGCTACATATGGTGGCCAGGTGTAGATAAACAAATCGAGGATGTCACCAAAAACTGCCCAGGATGCCTAAGCGTTCAAAACGCACCGCCACCGGCTCCCCTACATCCGTGGGAATGGCCGTCTGCACCCTGGCAGAGAGTGCACATTGATTTTGCTGGCCCGTTCATGAACTCTATGTTTCTCATAGCTGTGGACGCTCATTCAAAATGGCCAGAAGTAGTCCAAATGAAATCAACAACATCAGAAAAGACTATCTCTGTCCTGAGAACCATCTTCTCCAGGAATGGCCTGCCTGAGAACATGGTGAGTGACAATGGCCCACAGTATACTTCTGAAGAATTCCAAGACTTCATGAAAAAGAATGGTATCAAGCATTTCAGATCAGCACCTCACCATCCGGCAACAAATGGGTTAGCAGAACGGTTCGTTCAGACATTCAAAAAGTCCATAAAAGCAATGACAAAAGAAGACATCTCTCTTCAACACAAAATTGACAATTTCCTCCTGGTATACCGCAATTCTGTCCATGCAACAACTAATCAGACACCTGCAATGCTGTTTATGAACAGACAGCTCAGATCTCGCATTGACCTTCTGAAGCCAAACCTGAGGAGAGAAGTGCAGAACAAACAGTTTAGCAGCTTTTCGAGTGAACCGCCAAGAAGCTTCGATGTGGGACAACAGGTCCTGGCACGTGACTACCGAGGGGAAAAGTGGACGCCTGGAAAGATAGTCACTAGGAGCGGCCCTCTGATGTACGAGGTGGACACTGGCGAGCATACCTGGAGACGTCATGTGGATCAGCTGTTGAATGCTCAACCAAAGACACCGGAGCAACCAGAACATCCACCTGATCCTGGAACCAACTCTGAACCCAGTACAGTGACACCCACAGTTACAGAGGAAGTGCCCCCTGCCGTGAGCACTCCGCAAGTTCCCAGGCGCAACCCTGAACGACTCAGGGCACCCCCGAAAAGATTGGACTTATGAGTTCACTTATGGGACTTATGGACTGAAAAAAAAAAAAAAAAAAAAAAAAAAAAAAGTTTCAATATTTGTCAACTGAATAACAAATTGTGTTTAATGCATTGGCAATGTTATATGTTACTTTTAGTTATGTGGCATTAATCTAAAAGGGGAGGAGTGTAGTATATGTGGATCTATTTACTTCAGCGTAACCACTCCCCTAGTTACTGAGTTTACCTAAAGGTTATCCGCCAGTGCATTGATATGTGTAACACTTAAGACTACAGTAAAGTCATGTTCATTTTACCTCCGAGTTGAATCCTTATTTTAATTATACTATGTTGAGTAAAGACACAACAGAGACGTCTGACAAAAATAATAGCTATGAGAGCCCTTAAACTACAAAAGTATGTATGAATTTGTAGGGACTGTTGGGCATGTTATGGGAGCTCACTATAGACACACATCAGTATGTACAAACTACATTAGGTATGTGGAGTATGTTGACTTTTGTGTGACCGCATAGACACCTGAAAATGCTACTTTGTATCCCCAAAAGAGAAAAGAAGGCTTAGCATGACCCAACCTTATCACATCAACACCCTGTAAGCTCACAGATCTGCCCGACTGGGAACTCCAGCATTCTACATAGATTAGCCCAACACATTAAAAAACAAAGTAAAATGGAGCAGGTCACAATGAACTAATGAGAGCAAACAAAAGTCTGGCATTTGCTCATTGGATTTTGCAGTAAGGGATTACTTAACAGCAGGTGTGGAATAACAATATTGATGCTGTTTACAGAAAGCGAGAAGGGAGGGAGTGCGGGTGAAAGAGAAAGAAAAAATGTTTATATTATCATATTAGCAGGATTTCCCCTAGGATGATGTGTAGCTTTTGTGCTGTCCAAACAGCAGCAAGCCCATAAGCCCCCCCATGCCACACATAAGCGCTTTTATCAGGCCTGGCAGCCTGGTGGCGGGAGAAACACATTGTGCAAACGAACTTTGAACATCTCAGTCAGACTCAGGCCCGTGCCAAGGCGGCTCTAAACACCACGCTGATCCAGAGGCTGTTCAGCGTCTGACCTCAGATAGCAAAGTCCCATCAGCCTCCGCAGCTGAGCTGAGCTGGGCTGGGCTGGACCAGAGAGGAATTGTTGGACGGTGCTGGAGTCTGAAAAATTGCCTGCTCTCCTATGCTCTTTCTCTATTGTATTTATGTGCTTGCTTTATCCTCATTAACTCATCTGCAAGTTGAAGTTGTGATATATACTGTTTGACCGTAGCACACGGCACTAATCCTGATGCAGGTTCTTACATTCTTGAACTATACAACATGCTGACATTTAGCAAAGTGTTCTTGAGACAAGACTACATTGTTACTAGTTGTCTCTGTTGTCAGTGGTTTCTCGTCTTATATCCACCCTTTTTGAAACACAGCTGAAAGATGAAAGTCATCTTCCACATTTGAGGAGACAAACACTCTTTCATCTCTTTGCGTGGAAAATCAAAAACAGTAGTTGTTTTTGTTTTAGTTCATATTTACCTTCATCATCCTCAGAGTGAACGCATGGTTAGAAATGTAAACAAATACTGTCAACATAGTAAGTGATATAAAAAGGGCACAGCATCTCAACAGTAATTCATTTGTTTAAGTAACATTAAGACACCAATGCGACGTAAACGTTACAAAGCTAAGCTTAACTAAACGAAGCTGCAGACGAAAGGTAGGCTTAAATGGGAATTACAAGCTATAGCTGGGCTTCCTTACCTACAATATTAATATAAATACTCTAAGTAAACAAACAAACAGGAAAGATAAGAGTAGATAGATAGAGGGCCCTCCAGAATTATTAGCACCTTTGATGAAGATGGCTTATAAAACATTCACTTAATTATCTATATATTGTATTGAAAATATTATTACCTGTAAATACCTTTATTTGAGGTAGGTTTAGTCTGAGAAAAGCAAACATTAGTGGAAAAAATTATAATTTAAAACCAAATTACATATCACAATATTGGCATCCAATGAAATAAATTAAGGTAACATTAATAAAGTATGATCCTATTCATATTTAACTAATTTTCAGACCCTCCAGGATTTTGTGATGTCACGATCGCACCAATTCACACGAATTCAGCGATTACCCGCAAATTCAGCGCAACGTAGCAATTTTAACACATCACCGCAACTTTGACAAATCATTGTCGTCTTCCACAACTTTCGCGGACACGGTGCAGGCACAAACAGAGTTCTAATCCGTTGTAAACAATGAGAATGGCTACACCAGAAATAGATCTGGCTTCAATGTTTTATAATTTTCCGCAAGGTGTGCGTGGCCCTTTTTATATAGAGTCTGGTAATAGATCTATGAAATGTAATGAACATTATTTATTTTGCTGTGAATAATGAAGGAAGCAATACATCTGATTATTTCCCAAACCCTCGAGAGCTGTTGCGGTGGAGATTCAACATTACTTTTGGATTGAAGATAAGGTAGCAGCTAGTGTAGTAGAATGGATTACTTGAAATTGGAAAATATAAGAAATTAAACAACATAAATACCTATACGGATAAAATAAATCAACAAGGATAACAAAACAGATTGATAAGCAAAGAATGAGAACGGCACAAACGCAGGCAGGACGTCAGGCGACAAAAACAAATCACAATGACACAGGCTGTTTTTTTTTTTCGTTTTATGTGTAGGCTGAGATATTCATAACATTTTATTCAGTCTTACTTGTGGTCCTTTTGTAATACCAACAGGTGCACTTCGTTGTGGATAAGTAAATCCTATGTACTGTTCCCCCTACGTGTTTAGCATAACGTAGCATAACTAGCTATTGTTCTAGATAACTGTCAAACAGCCGTTGCCATTCCAACGAGACGAACATTTTAATGATGTAAAAGTCCTGTGTTCGTTTCCATAACAATAATACAAGCAATATACATTTTCAGACCTAAATAAGCATAGGGCAGAACAGCCTATTATGCTACTTTTTTGAAGTTCTGGTAATCTTTTGTTTGGCATGTTGGTAAGGTTATTTAGAGGACCATTTCTCAACGGTTTGGTTATTTAGAGAATGTTTGTTTATTAATTATTTATTTTTCAGCAAATAACTCAATTATAATTACAAAGAGGGAGATAAGCAACTTTCAATCGCAACTTTCACTTGCTCCCGCAATTTCATCGCAACAAACACAGCAACTTTCACCGCAACTTTTTGGAAAAGCCCCCACGAAATCAGTAATTTTAGGCCGCAACTATCACAAAGGATGCCCGCGAAATCCTGGGGGGACTCAATTTTGAGTTGGCTTAAGTAAATCTTATTTAAATACATTTTAGTCAAGGATGAATTCCTATTTCACTGGGGTAGGAAAATGTGGTGACACAGGGCCCAAGTCTCTTAGTCATCCATCACCAGAGAGATTCAAGAGGAGAGAATCATTCTAATAACGAAAAAAAAAATATATAAAAAATAGCTGTGCACTGAACATCATCTTGCATGACAGAATGAATAATGTAACAAAGATACTATTTAAGCATACATTTCGTAACGGATTATCCTGTAAATATATGTAAATAAAACGTTGTAACTATGTGTAGTATTTCCTTTTTAAACGGTATTTTAACATTAACGTATTCATTAACATAACAATGAAATTGTACTTACAACATTGCCTCTAGTGCTAAACCGAAGGGTTTGACTTGCATACATTGTCCGTTTACTTTCCACTCTACAGGAAACCAGAAAGGGTTTGCACATTGGGGAAAAGGCGAAAAAGAGATCAGATTCATCCTTATTTAAGACAACCTCCATAATCAGAAGCATGGAACAATGCCGGTGGATTGATGATAGTGGGCAGTCAGCTTGAGCTATGCATCATTCTGCTTTATATGATGTCACATATTTTATCATTACGTTGATCATTTTCAAACTGTCAAGAAAGAGACTGGCCAGTGTGTGTGTGTGTGTGTGTGTGTGTGTGTGTGTGTGTGAATCTTCATGTAGCTTAAACAAAGTACAGTTGGTGAGCAAGAACACAGGAAAAGAGAAATTAAATTAAACTTTTAATAGTCTTTTCTTACTTTGTATTAACCCTCTTAGTTTATTTTGGGTAATATTCTTTAAAGCCTGCTCTGACATTGACTTCAAAGTTAAAATAGGCACTGTTGTTTATAGTTAAGTGTCCTGTTAACATACACAAGTTACATCTTTATTAACCCGTTGATTTGAGTCTCTTGAGTCTGTCAAACAGATTAAGTCTAGGGGTCACAACTGTCTCTAAAAGTCTCCCTTTTAAATTGAGATTAAATGCAGCCTAAGATTAATATTAACTCCCTTAATCATCCCACTTAAAACTATAATTGTTTTGGGTTTCCACCCTGCTAAGCCAGTTAAGGATGACCTCACCTTACTCACTCATCCTCATCTGACCTTACATTTGATTCCACGTGTGACCAATCACTTGCATACGAGATGAGTAAGATAACCCTTCTCTCTACTAACCTCTATTTGGTGCTTGTAAGGCTTATCAGCATACCTCTAACCAAAGAAAAGACACCGTTCACTTGTCATGATGAAAGTACACTGCTGTTTCACATGCACACCAAGCATCATTATACTGCATATGACTACTAGTATAACACTGTTGTGGGTCCGTCCCATGAAATCTAATTATAATTGTTCTAAATGTTAACCTAAATCAAAAGCATATATGTTCTTCTGCCACCTCCACAGCCTATCTTTCAGTCATTCAGCACTTGGCAATGCTGTACCCTTTCCCCAATGAACACAGACATTGTCAGAATCAGTGTTCCACGAATAGCCAGGGGTGTGACTGGAAGCTAGGACACACATTTTGTTACAAGTCAAATAATTTGTTATGACAGCGGCCGATGTCTGCATTATGACACAACTAATAACAGTCTTCATCCATAATGTTTAGCACTTTTCAAAACACATTAATAACGCATGCCACATCTTCCTCCATCTAAAAGCCACCCGCTTGCCTTGGTAAATTGTATTTGAATGCTAGCAAGCCAATCTTCAGGCATAATCTGTTGCCAGACATCAGTTTGTGGAAGCTGAAGTAAAAAGGGGGCAGTTGTAAGAGCCCCTAATGGAAACAAATACAGTGCTTTACTGAAAATGACAAATTGAACAGAAAAGGCATGCCAAGACAGCCAAGTAAAGTCATCTCATTCTCTTGCCTCATCTGATGGTCGCCTGCTCTGCTCTGCATTCATCTCAGATCAAAATGGGAAAGGATTTGAGCATGCAAGGATAACAGGATCAAAATACTGACAAGCTAACATGCAGAGAGGTGCTGGAAGACTTCACGGTAGATTTACAAGAACATGCATGTCTGAAATAATATGACTGGCATGACAAAATATGTGAGACAAAATGATAGAAAACTGAAGAACAGCTTTGGCGAAATAAATAGCGTGTCAGAATGCCATTATCCGTAGCTGTAGTTGTCATGGCAACGTTTATTAAAAGTCATTTTAATGTAAAGGTAATGGAAGAAGAAATGGTGTATCCATGGCAGTGAGTGAAAGGGGTATGCTGGGGCACATCTTAGAATGATATAAGAGGGTGGGGGTGCATAAGTGTGTGTGTGTGTGTGTGTGTGTGTGTGTGTGCGTGCGTGCGTGTGTGCATGCGTGCATGTGTGTGCTGGAGGTGGATGCCATCAGACATGTTGTGAAGGTAAAGGGGGTGGGGATGGGGTTGACAACCATGAGCAGGTGAGGGACTGCCAACTAGGCCTTCGTTTCTGTACCATTGACTCTCTTTTCATTTAGGAATCCGCAAACAGGTGCTGTTTGTAACTTAACATTTATAAACACACTGTATTTCAGCATAGATTAACAACAGAAACATGCTACATCTACATTTGCTGGTGTAATTACCTTTGAGTGTAACAACTGAAATGCTCTCCAGTCCCTTCATCAAATGATTACCAGCCAGTCCTAGACAGATAGAAGAGACATAGACAGAAATGTGTTCACAGAAGGTGGAAGGGAGTATGCGTGTGTGTGTGTGTGTGTGTGTCTGTGTATGTGCATGTCTATGTATGTATGTGTGTGTGTACGTGTGTGAGTGTGTGTGTGTGTGCATGTATGTATGTGCGTGCGTGTGCATGTATGTGTGTGTGTGTCTGTGTATGTGCTAGTCTATTTATGTGTGTATGTCATGTGTGTGTGTGTGTGTGTGTGTGTGTCGAGTGAAACTGTTTTTTTTAAAGAAAATACACTGAAAAAAAGAAGAAATTAACGGACAAAAAATAGGGGTGGTTTCACTTTAAATTGGGAGCGGGAGGACTCACCCATAGTATATATGTAATTCTTCTAATTCTATATGTAATTCTATATGTCTATGGATTCACCAGCTTAAAGCGTTGACTAATATGGCAAGCCATTTTAACATTTAAAGGCTGTGCTCGAATATCCGAAATTGCCATTGTAGATATCAACAATGTCATTCTGACTAGTCGTAATTATATTTCGGATAGTCGTAATTGTCATTGGAGATATCTGTAATTCCATTTCGCCTAGTCAAAATGATAGATATAGATATCTGCAATTCTTTTTTGACTAGGCGAAACTGAATTACAGATATCTGCAATGACGCCATTGAAAACGACATCCAACTCGTCACATATCTAAAATAACAATTACGGATATCTGTAATTCAGTTCTGACTAGGCAGAATGAAAGTTAAAGATATCACAAACGTCATTTTTAATAGTGTAAAATATCCTCCTTGACTTAGTAAGACGTCGCTCTGTTTTAGATATCTTATTTTTTTATTTCTGTAGAAGGCAGCAATGGCTCTAGAAGTTATTGAAAATGTAACGAAATAGAACGAAGCCTATTGCAAGGGATTTGTGGGGAACGAGAGCGTCGTTCTGTTGAAATTTGCGAAAGAAATATTCAAAGAATTGAACATCTGCTGTCTCCAGACACAAACAACGAACCAGGCACAGGTGCAACTAATCACTCACTTAGCGAAAACTAAAGTGGTTGGCTGAAGCGAAATCGTGGAGGTGCCCTTGCCTAATGTGGGGGGAGGGGGGTTGGTGTGTGCATGGGTCATTTGCATACAGATATCTGTAAAGTCATTTCGCCTAGTCAAAACTTTAATTCTGGATATCTGTAATTTCATTTCTACCAGGCAGAATGAACATTACAGATATCTCCAATTTGAGATATCTCTAATCAAAAATCATTTCCAGATATCTATAACTTCATAATGGATATCTACAATTACATTTCGACTATCCATAACTCCAGTATGAGATATCTAAAACGCCATTTTGACTAGTCATAATTCCAGTTACAGATATCTGCAATTTAATTTCGCCTAGTCAAACCTCTATTAAGGATATCCGAAAAGGAAGATATAGATATCTTGAATTAGTAGGATTTGAAGATATCCTGAACTGACATTTTGACTAGGCGAAATTAAATTACAGATATCTTAAATTGCAATTAAAGATATCTGCAATTCAGTTGCAGATATCTGCAATCTATGTTGGGGATACCCGAAATAGAATTGCGGATGTCCAAAATTACGTCACCCATAGAAATGAATGGCAAAAGTGAAGTAATTTGCCCTATACAGAATTCTTTATGGATATCTGAAATGACAATTATGGATAGGAGGAATGTAGTTGCGGATATCTGAAATGCTAATTTTGACTAGGCAAAATCGAATTACAGATATCTGCAACACATATCCAGCCTGGCTATTAAATGTTAAAATGGCTTGCCATAGACGCAAAGTTCTAACCAACGCAACAAAGAGCTACGTCATACACGCGACGCAGACACAAGAGTAACAGGTGTTTTAATGGAGCTTCAAGGAGGCACGAGAGAGAACACGTTGTTAAAGACCACAGCAAATTCTTGTAGTAAAAACTCTGTGTTGTACATTCTGAACATCTTTAAAGTCTGGAGAGGCAGCCGGTAAGAGAACGTGCTTCCAATCTTTTCCATCGAAGTCTGCCGCTGCTCCGGTATCGTTGTTTGTGCTATTAATAGCTTCGAACTGCAGCATCCGTTGCAAGTGGGCATGCTAATGTTGTCTGCCTATACCGTGAACTGTAAACTGTTAGTTTGTTTGTTACACCTGTGAGAAATAAGGTGGTGGTGAGGCTGCAGTAGCCATTTTTTTTTTTTTTTTAAATAAATGATGGTTTATGCATTTTATACTTTTACTATTGAATGTTAAACAATTGAAAAATGTAATTGCTGCAGTTAGGTTGTACAAATTTCTGCGTTGTTTTGTCTACATTTTAAGTTGGTTAAAAACTAAACTTTTAAAATTCCAGTATATTTTGTTCAAGAATTTATATTTTAGCAAATCAGTCATTTTGCACATGTAGGTTTACTGTTGTGTGTATTGCTGATATTCATGTGTGTTTTCTATGTTTCTGTTTGTCTTTAAAGGTTTTTTACCTAAAGGTTAATGGCAAGTGACTAAGAGAAAATAGCGAGTGAACAGCTACTGTTAAACTGAAAATAAAAAGGAAAGAAAAGTGAAAACGTAGCTACTGCCTGGGACTCAAGTCATTCAGTCATTACATTTTGAGTGGAATCCAGTTTCCCAAAACCTCCAGTAGATAAGTCAGTTCCTCTTTCAAGTTGGGGAAAAAGTACAAACAACAAAAAAACTCGGACAACTTGACTGTGTGTGTCTGTGTGTGTACACGTCTATGAGTGTGTGTGTGTGTGTGCACATCTATGTATGTATGTATGTATGTATGTATGTATGTATGTACAGCGGGTGAAATAAGTATTGAACACGTCGCCATTTTTCTCAGTTAATATATTTCCAAAGGTGCTATTGTCATGAAATTGTCACCACATGTTGGTAACAACCCAAGTAATTCATACATACAAAGAAAAAAAACAAATACATTCAGAAATTAAGTAATGTGTATTAATGTGAAATAACACAGGAAAAAAGTATTGAACACATGAAGAAAGGGAGGTGCAAAAAGGCATGGAAAGCCAAAAAAACTGCTGGAATCTTTCAGTAATTAGAAGGCAATCTGGCCCCTAGTCAGTGCAAATTAATATCCCAACTGATGGCCTATAAAAAGGTCTCTCATTACCAAGGTGTCACACAAGAAGCAACTCATGATTGGTAAAAGCAAAGAGCTCTCTCAAGACCTTTGCAACCTTATTGTTGCAAGACATACTCATGGCATTGGTTACAGATGCATTTCTAAACTTCTGAATATTCCAGTGAGCACTGTTTCGGGCCATAATCTGGAAGTGGAAAGATCATCATTTCACCAAAAACTGGCCACGACCAGGTGCTCCTCGCAAGATTTCTGACAGAGGAGTGAAAAGAATTATCAGAAGAGTTGTCAAAGAGCCAAGGACCACTCGTGGAGAGCTTCAGTAAGACCTGGAATTTGCAGGTACAGTTGTTTAAAAGAAAACAATAAGTAATGCACTCAACCCCCATGGCCTGTATGCACGCTCTCCACATAAGACTCCATTGCTGAAGAAAAAGCATGTTGAAGCTCTTTTAAAGTTCGCAGCACGAAATTTGGACAAGCCTGTGAAATACTGGGAGAATATGGTCTGGTCAGATGAGAGCAAAATGGAACTCTTTGGATGACATAATGCACACCATGTTTGTAGGAGACATGGCACTGCACATCATCCCAACAGTGAAGTTTGAAGGTGGGAACATCATAGTGTGGGACTGCTTTTCAGCATATGGTACTGGCAAATGTCACACAATTGAAGCAAGGATGAATGGAAAAAATGTATCAAGACATTCTTAATTAGTGTGCTTGCCCGAAGGGAAGCACAGTATTGTTATCGTCAAGTTTTCTTTATTCCGTACGTTTTTCTTGCAGCTAACTCCTCCTCGCCCGATTGAGCTAGAGACGCCATTCAAACACCAAAACGTCCGGCCCGATCCGGTGCAAGCTGCTATGACTTTTCATGGCGGTACCCCATGCCACTCCTTTTTTATCCCTCTTTTTCATCCCCTTTTTTCTCCATAGACTTGCATGGCAGAGGTCTCTGCCATTATGACGTCATAATAGGGTCATTAAACTGGCTTGCAGCTGTGCTTCTCACTGACACCTCCGCAAAATCCAAGGAACCGCATTTTCTCTGTCCCTCTCAATTCAACTTTGAAAAATAATAAGAGGAACCGTATTTCTCTGTCCCTCTCAATTCAACTTTGAGAAAGAATAAGAGTAACTACAGTTTCTAACCTAGCTACCGTATTTCCACTTCGTTAAGGTGATTTGAATGGCAGCATTTTCAGTGTACTGACAGAAATTTTAATGGTAGCAGCTAACATATAAATTAACGTTACGTTAACGTTGGAGACGCCATTTTCCTTAATTCAAGTTGTGAAGTAAACCTTTGAAGTAATTCATGAATTTAGTTGTGTGGATATAGTGAGCTAAAGCTTGTATTCCCACTACGGTAACGTTAGCTATCCTAGCTGTGTTAAGCAGCTGTAACATCTGAGTACGGGGCTAAAGGCTAACTAACACTACGTAACGGGAGTATCCACTGGCAGTTTCAGCTAGCCGTAACGGGGGATCATTTTCCTTAATTCAAGTTGTTAAGTAAACCTGTGAAGTAATTCATGAATTTAGTTGTGTGGATATAGTGCGCTAATGCTTGTATTCCTACTACGGTAACGTGAGCTATCCTAGCTGTGCGGGGCTATGCAAAAGTTGCTTATACTGAAAGAATGGTTAACTTGTGGCCGATAGCGTGAGTTAACATTAACCCGTGTCCTGGGAGTAATGATTCATGAGAGACCTTGAATCATTAGGTTAACTGAAAAACGTTTGAAGATGTACCTGGACACATCGTAGCTGTTGTAGTGTGCTCAGTTTTCGAAAACTAGACTGAAACTAAGAAGGATAACTATGACTAAATGTGACTAAAGCTAATATGCACTGAATCTAAAATAGCTGCTGAATCTAAAATAGCTGCCAAAATGAACACTGAGATGTATTAATTTTGGCAGCTATTTTAGATTCAGTCTTAAGACAAAAATGCATATTAGTTTTAGTCACATTTAGTCATAGTTATCCTTCTTAGTTTCAGAAGAGGTTTTTCATGGTTGCTAGCTCTAATCAGATGTACTATAGGCTTATAAGAGAAGACTAACTTTTTATGCCAACGAACACCAATAACTACAACTAATTTGACAGACTATAAACCAATGTGATACACGTGCTCTCTATCTATACAGTAAAAGTGTTGCTTACGTTAGATACTAGACCTACAGTCTAACTCTTAGTGCATTAAGTCTAACAAGCTATATCTTACAATACACTTTAAGTAAAGCTGACTATGTAACCGCATTCATTCCAATATTGTTGCAGAGATGTTTCCTTTTACCAAGATAACAATTTCAATAATTCACTTAGCTCAGTAAGTCAGTATAACGAAACTCTGGAACTATTATGACTATGACCACAGAAAACACAGTACTATACAGATTTTGTTCTCAGATATCAGTCTGTGAGGCCCCTCAACAACATATGCGCACTCGGCCACTGCACTGCAGAGCAAGCACACTCTCGCAGTTCGTTCACGAAACGCATTCTAGTTAAAATCTGCTGCCATCTACCAGGATGATGAAGAGGTAACGAGGGTGGACATTTCAGCAAGACAATGAACAGCCAAGGAAACTCTCAATTGGTTTCAGAGAAAGAAAATAAAGCTGCTAGAATGGCCAAACCAATCACCTGACTTGAATCCAATCGAAAATCTATGGAAAGAACTGAAGATCAGAGTTCATAGAAGAGGCCCAGGGAACTTTCAAGAGTTGAAGCCTTTTTGTGTTGAAGAATGGGTCAAACTCACATCTGAGCAATGCATACAAGTAGTTTCTCCATACAGGAAGCGTCTTGAAGCTGTCAAAGGCTTTTGTACAAAGTATTCAATAAATATCAGTAAGCGTGTTCAATACTTTTTTCCTGTGTCATTTCATATTATTAGACATAACTTAATTTCTGAACTAATTTGTTTTGGTTTCTTTGTATGTTTGGATTACCTGGGTTGTTACAAACATCTGGTGAAAATTTCATGTCAATACCACCTTTGGAAATATATTTACTGAGAAAAATGGTGACGTGTTCAATACTTATTTCACCCGCTGTATGTATGTATGTATGTATGTATGTATGTGTGTGTGTGTGTGTGTGTGTGTGTGTGTGTGTGTGTGTGTGTGTGTGTGTGTGTGTGTGTGTGTGTGTGCTTCTGGATCTGAAGGTCCCACAGGGAGGACAACTTCTGGGGCTTTAGGAGGGACGACAGTGGAAAGCCTGACACTAATGCTCCATGAGCTCAAGAGTCCGGTCAGACTGGCCTGACCTCAATGACCGGTGCAGCAGAACTTCAGTTCAGTTCCAACGGACAGACATGAACTCACACACATCACCACGGGACCTACTGTCTGCTTTAACAGAACACACCACACACCACAGAAGCCAACGCCACCACAACAGTACTCCACCGTGCAAAACTGCTGTGGGCTGGACTGCGGGTACAGGGAATGTTTGCATCCTTTGATTTTGCCGATGTCTTTGTATCCCCCACTATACGCAGTTATGTAGCTACAGGGGAGGTCATTGTGTGCTGCACTGTTAGGCTCGTTTCACACTGGCTACGCTACCTGTTTTTCATTGATTCTCATCGAGCCGTGCCTGAGACGCAGTGCGCCATGGCAGTGTGCATGCTCTAACATGTTAACATGGGCGCCAAAATGAAAACCGGTAACGCAGCCACAACGCACCATCAAATACAACATTGCTTTGTGGTGCCTTGTTTACCACCAACTACACTGTTCATCCTGACACCTGTCTTTCTCACAGAACCGAATATAGAGAAAATGTTTACCAGAATGTGTTTTCTGTACATGTCAGTTTTTTTATTCAGGTGTTTTGGATAAAGTCTATGGTTTTGGGGGCCAGTCACTTGCAAGAGTCAAACTTAATGCATGCAATGCAGAGAAATATGGTGCAAGACTGGGATTTTCTCATGCCCTAAGAATGACGTACAAAAAATTGCGAATTATATTTGCAGAACTTTGTTTTAAATAACCGTCTGCGAAAGGTTTAATGTATGGAAGACATTGAATTTAATTTAATTAACGATCGATCTGCAGCCATGCTTCCATCGCTCTCGGCTGAAGCTCTGCAGGGGGATCCACGACAGATTACAGCCGGCAAATCACTCGGACGAGCAAACAGAAATTGAATTTGTCACAATCCTACAGATCTCACCAAGGGTTCCCTTATTTTTCCTGTATTTCATTCACAGCGGGAAAATAAACATAATGTTTTGCTCTCCTAAGAATTCTAACTTGGTTTAGCCTGCAGTTGAGAGAGTTGTAAATACAACAACAATGTTGTTGAGGAGAATATAAAAAAAACAATTCAGTATAAAAAAACCTAGATTTAGAAAACAGTCTTAAAGTATTTATAATAAAACTGGGGAGCTGATAATATTATGACTTCCTTCATGCTTGGGTAATTTAATACAGTGACATTTCTGTCACACCCTGTCTGTTATAACAGCTATTAGAAAGAAAAGTGTCCTCAGTCACTCTCAAGCCGCCTATATCAGGACACTATACCCCACGGCTTCTGCCTGGAGAATACAGGAGTTCTCCATCAGCACCTAAATAAAAGATGAGATGATATGGAGAAGGGTATGACAAATCTTCCAGGAAATATTCTGTCCCACGGGGGAGATGTGGGGGTTTAGGTGTCCTTCTAACCCTCTCAGCTTATAAGGTTGATTTTTGTTATCAGAAAAATCTATTCAGAAGGAAAAGAGTCACCTCTTTGTCTAATTAAACTGAAAGACATGTTCAAGGGCGCTCAGGATGCTGTTAAATGGGAAATAAAGACCAGGCGTAATGCACCCAAAGCAGAGCAAAGGATCAAGAGCATCTATGCAGAAATCAGTATTTTTACTTAAATTATAGAAACCAAGCAAGTCGTACTAGCTCTTTAAACACTTTTCTGACCAACCGCCTGAAAAGACAGATTTCCTTTGATGCGTGGAGAACATTGATTTAGCAAAGCAAACAACCCGACAGGGGTGTGGATAATGTTGTGATTGCATGATGTCACCCCCCCGACCCATGATGTAGCTTCAGCTCTGTTAGATGAACCAAGTTACACTTTGTTTCTGGGAGGAAATCATTCTTGAACTTTCCATGCTGAGAAACAGTTTGAGACCATGAGAGCATGCTTGACAGAGATAAGACTGGATGATCATTTTTTTTTTTTATATAGGCTATATATTTCATATAAATATTTTTTTTTCAAGCAAAGGCATTTGAAATGTCAGCATTTCCATGTTGAAATTTTGGTGACAGATTGAACAATTACATTTTTGCAAAAAAGAAGAAAAAAAAAGACGAGAGCATTATCACCCGCATCTCGCTGCCAAGCAACAGAGAGAGAGAAGCCGCCTGCTGGCCTGGTATGGCTCTGTTTATTGAATTATTCATATACTGTGATTGTTGTGTCCCCACTTCCCTCATGGATGAAGCCAGATGTGTTGCGTTATTTATTCATAACTTTCTCTGACCTTCCTTTTCGTAGCCCAGATTGAGAGCATTTGGAGCTAATGATTGCCCTTTAAACAAGGGGACCATCCAGTCGGGGCTAGTTTCATATAGACTGATGATGACCATTTCTTCTCATGAGTCACACTACTGTCATCGTAAGAGCCCCACCAACAATCTGATGAAAGAAGCTCCTATTTGACGATATGTGTGACTTCATAATATGATACTTCCAAAAGATCTATCTATCCATGAAGTCAACTTGCGTGCCATCTAGTTTACAAGCACAGTATCTAACAAATGTCTGAGCCTCTGTCAAATAAACATAAAAAATTCGTAATGCTTTTTTCAGTAGCCTATTTATCAAAACAGCTACATGCTTATGGTCACCACTGCTTCTACACCTATGACTTCTAAGATTTGATTTATGTTGTTATATTTTGTTGTTATGATTACAGTCATCTGGGTTGACACATCAAAGGTGTACACGGAATTTTAACAAGCCAGTCACATTTGCCTTTTAGAACACCCCTCACAACCATCTAATCATTTCAATGCCAGGGCAGAGTGTGGCTATTGTAAAGAAAAAACAAATGCTGCGATGGACAAGTACTAGGCCTATAATCAACATCCTTCAAGGGTAGCAGTCTCGCAGCATTGCACAGAGCGAAAGCCAATCTCTCAGAACAAATTCATGCTTAGGTCAGTCAGTGGTGGAGTTCAAATCAAAATGTGTATGTTGTAAAAATGATCGAAATCCACAAGAAATCACTTATCACAAAGAATGAAATAAACCTCACCATTCATTTGCGGATCAATATAAAAAGGCATCTGGTTTTAGACAGACTAGACTGATTTCACTGTGCCACACATGAGTCGATCACTGAAGCTCTCTGGCTTCATGGTCCGCTTAAGTGGAATCTGAGCTGAGGTCAGCCATGACGCCTTGGCGGGGCTGATTTACAACGAACTTGCCTGCCACACGGAGATAAAACCCACAACAATGTAAACATGGAGCGAGACCTGGTTCGTGGGTGTCCATCCGCTGAATCCCCCAGCTGAGATTGCAGCTTTAATGCAGGTTGATAAATGCAAGGGCCAATGCCTCCAGGAAGATCTAGAACTGATTAAGGAGGATGAAACTTCAAAGTAGTCTTGGATAATTGAAAAGAAAACCAGCTGGTGTCCTGGAACAATTTCTCACACGGCCTTTGAATAAGCGCATCACATAGTCTAACCACTACATTACAAGCTTAGGTATGACGGTCCTTGGGTTGGCTCTCACCAGTGTCCTGAACCGAGTTATATTTCCTTTCGTACAGTTTACATGCTGCTTTGAAGGCAGGGCAGTTTGTTTTTGCAGTTATGTATGAACTGTTGATTACAACGCTAGAAAAAGCACTGTAGTTGCATAGTTTTTGAGATCATAATGTGAAATGAAATTCAATTGTTTTTTTTTTATACTTTTTATGTATATTTAAGATCTTTGCCAATTACCCTTAGGGTCTGTAAAACAAGATGTTAACAGAGCACTACGGTGCTCTTTCATTAGTTTCCCATTATCCTCTTATTCAGTGTCGACAGTAGCCTATTTGTTTCCTCAATCATCAAATGTGCTGACCCCGCACCCATGTCATTGTCGGCGGCCATCGAAACATTACAAATGGGATGCAGATACAACCAACAGTAGTGACATCCCCGCTTAGCACTCTGACAGGATTGGCTGTCCTCTGTCTGTTTCCACTTGACAAGGCAGAGGGACACAAAACTGGAGTCAATTAAGACATGTCTGAAGAAGAAGTCAAAGAGAACACCATTATGACAACCTGACAATGAAATGATGATGTATGGAAATTTTGAGGTATGCGGAGACAATGAGGCGAGGAGATAAGCAAGGTGATGAAACATTTGGCAAGGTCAAGAAACGCTCAGGGTGTAACTATCGATTTAAATCCGTATTCATAAATGAAGGGCACTGAGGATCTCTTTAAAAGTATTTTAAAAGGGTTACCTTTGCGATGTTGCTACGAATATATTTCATAAAATCTAGATTAGGCTACCTTGCATTAAGTAATAATAATAATAATAATAATGCATTTTATTTGTATAGCACACTTTCACATACAAAGATGCAGTGACGTGCGGTGAGGTTCACAGCTGGTGAGGCACAGAAACCGGAAGTGATTACGTCATTCCGATCTCTAGTTGTTTTAAAAAAATAGAAATGTATACATCATACATGTATATATGCTTATGGTTTTAAAATTGTCATCTCACCAGAACTGAAATAACGTTATGTTTTATTGTCTAATACTATTACTTTTAAACGATTATTATTATTATAAGAAGTTATGCGGCTCAAAAGTTAACTGACTTTTACGAGGCTAAACGTACAATCGGTGTGGTAATTGAACTTTTACACCGTGTCAAATAAGATATTAATCGTTACAAGGAAGCGTATGTAGCCCTCCCACCAATGATATGGCTCATTTCAATTTGTCTAGGGAAAATATAACCTTTTACACAACTCGACAGTGATGGGCAGTAGTGTCACTACATTTGTCAGTAGCTTGGCAGTAACGTTGCTATTTACAAAACCAAGTAACTTTTCAGTAGCTAAGCTCTTTTATTGATCAAGTACCGCAGTAGCGTCCTCGAAAGCTAATTTATCCTGGACCTTTCTGATGTTCATTCATAACAGGCTTCCCTGCAGCCATTAAACACACAAATTAAGCAGTAGCCTACATCACTTTAGGCGAGACGAGTGAAAATAGATAGATAGATATCGTCATTTCAAGTACACCAGACGCTCATACATTTAAAATGAATTCTCCTTATTTTAAATGGGTAGTTTGCATGCAGATTCTAGACAACCGGATAACTAGAATGCTGTTGATATTTAGATACAGCTGAAGATGATGAAAGTTAAAAAGTGAAAAGTCCGTGCGACGAGTGAAACTAAATATGTTTTCAGATGCCTTATTTGTAATCCAAAGAAAAAGTTCCTGTCAACGTCAATGACATCCAACACAAACATACGAACACACGAATTTCATCCATTCAACCGTTTTTATCTGACTGACAGTTGTGATCCCTAAAATTGCATTGACTTGGCATGCAGTTTGTTTAACTGAAAGTAGCTTCAAATGTATCAAACTACTTTTGACAGGTTTATGTAACTTAGATTGCTACTAAGCTGATAGCTTAGCTCACTACAAAAATCAAGTAGCTTGCCCAACACTGTCTGCAACTCGGACACTTGAATTCAAAGTTGACATTTACATATGTATTTTACACAACGTATTAACAAGCAAACCGTTAAACACCACAGACATAGCACACAATACCAAAATGTTCTACTGACCGGTATAATTTAAAGTTGGTGCACTGCACTGGCAAGCTCCTAATCCATTCACGGCTCCATTGCATCTAGCTGCCTTTATCGAGGTTTGCGTTCCGCATGAATATGTCCCGTTGGAAAACATGAAACACTCCAATGCAATGTCAATACCTTCGGTCACGTCGTTTGAAGCAAACATTTTAACTCCGCCATTGGTCTCCCATTATTAACCATTTCACGTTTGGACAGCAATTCCAATTTTGAGAACTGCTTCAGGTTAGCAATGCAATCTTCCATTTTTGCCGTCAAGGTCAAGTAGAAGTGTGTAGAAGAAGTCCAACGTCAGACTATATACCAGAGAATTGCGCTCATGCTCGCCCCCTTCACTGAATCCGTGCTACTGCCTGCCTCAGTAGCAATATTTTTCAATGCATTTTGAGCTCAACTCAAAGGTTCTGCGCTTGCGCACGCATGCGTAAAACCCAGTTTGGCGTGATTGCGCAATCCCTACTGAGGCACTGGCTCAGCTGTCCATAGACAGCAATGCATTTGCCTCAGTACACGGCACGTCTATGGCTGATCACTGCCACTGGGAACCGGAAATGCTCATATTCAGCGATTTTGATAATAAAAATGCTCGAAATGATCGGAATCATGCAGAAATGACACTCATAACACAGATAATTAGAGAAATATGAATATTTATTTTATAATACATAAATATATATGATTATTACATATTTATTTTTTTTACTTTTCAAAATGACAGGTGCCCTGCCTCCCCTGCCTCCTATGACTGCACGTCCCTGCAAAGATGTCTCAAGTAGTTAACATTCATAAGCATGAACTACAGCATTTCATTTTAATTAGTGTGTGTCAATTCTAAAGGTAAAGATTTGGTCTTACTAAGTAATGAAATGTACGATAAAAACTTCTCAGAAGTAAAAACGCAATTAATTTGAATACCTTAATAATCTGTAAACCACAGCTTTTGAATTAGCCTACTGCTTTTTCTATGCAGAGCCCAATGATTTGTTAATTACTGCATTCACTTGTGATAGGTAAGAGTCTTGAAATAAGAGCATTATACATATTTCTATTTGAAGGGATCTTTTATCAGTTAATGTTTGCTTTGGAATGCAAATGTAAAAAAAGCCTGATTTATATCTCTGACAAACTGAGTGTTCACAGCAGGGTAGTTTTCTGTAGTCATTAACACAATGGCTACAAATTAGTGCTGCAACCACAGACCACTGGAAAGCCTGAGGAGCACCACTGACTCCAGTCTGAAACTGATGCTCAAAGAAAATGGTACAAATGCATCTGAGACTCACAAACAATAAGGCATTGCAATCTCTGTGCAACAGGAAAACAATTGGCACCTAGTCTGACAGGTAGCATCATTAGGGCAGGCCAACTGCTTGTTAACTTCTGCAGGGAAGGTGACAGAAGGCCTAACACAAGCTGGAAAGGAGAGAGCGGTTCTGTGTATGCAGCCAGAAAAAGGAAGGAAACGACAAGCCGGGAATGGGAATGGCAATTTACCACAACTCACAAAATTGGTAAAAAAAAAAAAAAAAAACTATGATTAGATATCGGTGTCAATTCATGAGAGGAATGGCTCGCTGAAATACAATAACATAACAGACTGAATGAGCCTACCGGTGTGTTAAATTAGCAAAAGAAGTGAAAAGCACAGGGATGAAGAATTACTCCAAGCCAAAAAATGAAGAATGACAGACAAAAGGTAAGCCAAATTCTTTAATACATGGGACACAACACAAACGTCACTTGTAAACTGTCCACATCCATGATTGAGCCTAGCCGCCAAGAACATCATCTGGCTGGAAACAGACCATGGACAGCTGCACTCATGTACACTCAGAAAAAATATATATACAACTTTTTACACAATGCCACTCCCCCCATAATCCACTACCCGCTCCTACTAAATGCTTTTTACAAAAAAGAAAAATGCCATCTTTTTGTAATTGCACATCTTGACCAAGAAAACCACAGATATATATATAAAAAAAAACAGTGATGGATTTTGCAAGAGTTCCTACCCTTCTTAAGATAAAAAAGGCCAAAAAGATAAAGAGTACACAAATGGGGGGGGGGGGGGGGGGGAAGGTAAATGGAGAATAGTTGTCAGTGGCGTGGGTGATGGGTTTTCCCCTCTCCTCTGCTACTGAACAAGGGGTGGGTTGAGAGAGGGGTCGCTTGGCAGCAGAAGCCCACCTCAGGCACAGAGTAAGGGTGGAGAAAAACGCAAAGGAGAGATGAAACGGAGGGGGCCACGCTCGAGGACCGAAGGATCGGAGCGTTTAACAAGGGTAATGGAACGGGAGGAGGGAGGGGGAGATGAAGGAGAGAGGCCGAGGACGGTGTATTTTTATGCTGCCGACCGGCGACGGATGACGAACGCGCCTCTCTGTAGCTGCCCCAAATAAATTCGCATCTTTGTGCTGTCGCTTGTTTTCCTCACCCAGATCTGAAACAGAAGTAAAAAAATCAAAGAATAAAAAGGGTTTGTGAGATTGGATCACAGAATGCAACAATTCTGATATAGCCCTGCTGCTAGAGATCGCCTTGTATGCAAGGAAGGGACCTTTTGTAGATTTGAAGTAGACAAAGTTGCAATGTGGTAGAAGTGACGTTTGAATACCAGTATGTTCAAAAAAACAATCCCCGTGTTTTAATATTAACAGATGTTTAGACACTAACAGTAAAAGCAATGGACTTCAGTGAGAAATTAAACAGAAACCCTTCCTGTTCGCGCTGGTCAAATAGCTTAGCTGCCTACCTCATTAGCACCAATGGAACTGATGACACAGCTGATCTTGGTGTTCTCCTTTGACTCCAGATAAATGGCCTGGCTCTTGTGGTACCTGGGAGAGTAAGGGAAGAAAAAAAAAAAACAGCCTACCATGAATACTAGCCATGCACACAACTGATATACTAACTGCTGGTCGCTGACCATCTTGAGCAATGCAGACCGAGCCAGGTTGTTTTGTGGTTCTGCTGCGAGCACTTTGAAATCAACATTAAATGACTCATCTTATCTAATGAAGTTGTGTGAGTCAGACACAGGACATGTCTGAGCTTTCCTGGCATCCAGTGGAAAGTGCGCTAACGAGGAGAGAGTAGTGACGCACCCGCCAGAGTCGTGTGAACTTGTCAGACACAGGCAACACCACTCTCAAAGACTGGACACAACAACAACAACAATTTCTGAAGTATGTTTTTAGAAGCTTGTACTGGCATCATCTTCAAATTAATTTTCATGGTATATGAACATGTAAAGGGGCAGATCGACACATCGGTCATCCCAACTAGCCACCTATCTACACCACGTTGTTCTGTGGTCCGGGTTGGACCGCCTTGCAAAAATGTGAAAAGCTTTCACAGCACATTGCCAAAAGACATGAGTTAGCATGCTAGCATCGTAGTCACCTTGAACCTACATTGTTCAGGCCTGTGGCCAATTTTAAAGTGCAAATTATGCAGGTAATCTTCAGCGCCACATGTCAGCCCATTAAGAATATGTGAGACAGATTTCATTTCAAGAGCTCAAGAGCTCCTCAAATGCTGCTATAATGTGCGGCTGAAGTGTCGGCTTCTTGTAACAATCTTGCCACAGATGGCAGCCAACTGTGGGGCGGACCAGCGGCACATCAGGGCCCAATCCATCCAGAGTCAACCTCTACCCGGGTCCTCTTCACAGACAGAAAGAAAAAAAAGAGAGAGAGAGACAGGGATAAAATATGAAAATCGTTGGAGCCGAGATGTGAGGCAGGTCTCCTCAAACCCTCGAGGCCGCAGAGAGCTCAAACACTTGGCTGTCTGACTTGAGGCAGGCTTTTAAAAAGAAGAATGAAAAAAAAAAAGTAATCGCTCTAAAGAGGGAGTTATGGAGGCGAAATCTACTTGCTGTCTGCCTGTGGCAACAACTTTCCCTTGCCCCCCCGCACGAGTCAGCTCATCAGCCAGCAGGTACCCAGCAGTGATATGCAGAAGACCACTTCAACTTGGGCTCACAGCCTAGAAAAAAACAACACATTTCCTTCAGTTGGTAATATATAAATAAAAAAATAAAAGGCCTGTGTCTTCAGCTTCGAAGGAATGACTGACACCGACACACACACACACACGGCAAAACAGAAAACCAGCGAATCTGTTTGTGACTTTTGATGGGGATGGTCAATGCAATGATGCCTACTGTATTTCAATTTCAAGGAATATTGTGAAATCAGGCACGATGGTCCTTCTGTCACAGCTGTTCGGGCATGTTCTACCACCGGAAGAGTGCTGTTGGCTAATACAAGCATGACTTCTAATGGAACATACTTAAGGCGAGGGGGAAAACCTTTGGTGTCTAGAAGACATTTCAGCAGGACTGCACAGGCTGTTTGCATATAATATTAGATTTTCCTAAAGGCCCTTGATAGAAAACTTCAAAGAGAAATGGTATCACCTAGTGGCTGAAGAATGCACCTTTTTAGAAACACAGAGGCATGTTTAGAGGAATTTACGTACCATCTTTTGTCGTAGTAGAGCTTCCCCTCCTCTATCCGTGCTTCGTATCTCTGCACTGTGGTCTCCATGGGGACGGTGGGGAGATGTTCTGGAGACGAGGGGGAGACTAAACAGGGAGGACAACCAGAAAGAAAGACTGACACACAGAAAGTACATCACACATGGGGAGCAGTGATGCAAGTCAGGCAAAACCAGCTTAAATTCCATATTTCCAGAAGAATGACATGCATACCAGCCCTGCTGCTTCATGTTAGAACTGCAACATGTATACAAGTGCTTATTTGAATGGTTCTACCGCACCTGACTTACTTTTAACTTCACCAATCAATGTCTGTCTTTTTTAGAATGGCATCTGTCTATATTCGGTGCTGACAAAGAGGTTGTTGATTTTGAGGTCACTGATACATGCTTGTTTATGAATAGAGAGCTGAACTTAAAGTATTGTCTGTGGTCATCAATGTAATCTTTGTCCTACAAACAAGTCCGCTTATGGGTCAAAACATGGAGATTATATCTAAAAATGAACATAACGCAAATGTGGCAAACACGATTTAAGCAGGATAATGAACACAGGGTTCGAGGTGTAAGATAATAATACACTTCGTCTTTGCGTCGTGGCTGCATTACCACCTCGACAGTGCATTTTTTCTGCTACCTGAACATGGTCATCCATAATCCTGTACATGCGTGGTATGCATTATGTTAAACACAAACACTAAAAAACTAAATGTAATGCATGCACATGAATATATTAAAGTATGTCTTACCAGGTCGCTTTGGTGACTTCAACTGTAAAGAAATACAAATTCAGTTAGACCCTTAAATGTAGGATTTAAATCTGTGCAAAAGTAAAAGAATGTACAAACGTATTAAACCAAGAATACAAAAGTTATAAAACTATAACTAAATAAAACTATAAAAACAAGACTGTAATGCAGAAATGACCATGATTTAGATATGGCTAATAGACAAACAAAAAACAAACATTTAGTCACCATGACAGGTGACCAAATGCATCTCTGTCTTCCACCCACCTTGTTTAGTGTTCGCAGATCTTCCAGGATCTGCTCTTCTGTTAGCAAATAGTTTAACTGAGGTGCTGAGAGTTAAGGTCGATACTCCCTATAAATACCATCATCAAGAAAAAAACATTACATTCAAGGAAAAGAAAATTATATGAATGGATTTTGATCCCCTATTAAGGACTGCACTATGACTGGCAGCCCAGAACTCTGTGGGTGGGAATTCAAAGAGGCATTGTGAACAAAGGCTGTAATTATCAACAGCATAAATGTGTGCAGCTTCAACGGTACAATCAAGCATTCACAGGTTGATTTGCAAGAATACTTGCCTATTTTCTTCAAGAAGCACACTGACCATATCAAATGTGTAAGATGATAAAATAATTTTAGAAGGTTATTTTCATGGAGATGCCCAATTATCCATCAAGCACAATGAACACTGATTATGATATTGTTGACTTGGCAGCAAACAGCACAATTTCCTTGAATGAAAACAAGCAAAGCTATTAATTTGAGAAGGTTAAGGGCAGGTTCCTCAGACAATACTAAGAGCTATGGCAGCAACCCAGAAAGCAGAAGCATAAATGTCTTCAGAGAAGAGGGAGAGGGGTTTGATAAGGATATCAGGAGCAGGTTTCCTCCTCTTGTCAGGGATGGGAACCGGGTCGTTGGGTCGTCTCCTGAGTTTACGGGTCACATTGGGCTTCACTTCCATGGAATCTAAGGAGAGAAAAAGTTTTAGTCTGACTTACAAGGGGTGTTTGAGGCGACATGTCGAGGCTGAAACAATTAGGGAAATAGCTCTAGCACATCACCGCCTTCAATCGGAGAGTGATAATTGAGAATTTAAAGTTCCCACAAAGCGACTAATCAGACTTAATGCCTCCATGAAAGAGCCCACAGTAATTGGGCATTCTGTTAATTCCGAATGCGATTCTTCAGAAGTCTTGGAGGCTCTCTCTCGCCGTCTCTCTCAATCCTCTCTCTCCTTTCAAAAAATGATTCCTCGGACATCAGAGAAAAAATAAATTACATCTTCGTGCTACATTACAGATGTTAATCCCCCCTCCCCCCCTGATGTCTTATCATTCCACTCCTCCCCCTCCCCTCCCCTCCCAGTCCCCATCTGATTATTCTGTGGTTTCCTTACCACCCGTGAGTTCCATTGTTAATTTCTCGTTCTCGATCATCTTCTTCTTCTCCTCCAGCTCAGCAATTAAGTTCTCCTTTAGCTCAACCTTCTTATCGTCAAATTCCTTCACTGCAGCTTTCTTCTCTTTGATGTAGTTCCTCTCCACCTGCTCTGTCTAAAAGATATGACTGTGAGTGTGTGTGTCTAGTAACAAACAGACAAGAAATAAGAATAAGTAGGATGCGTCCCATCATAACAATTATGGAAAGGAACTACACATTTTGTTTCGAGTACTTACCTCTAGTTGGTAGAAGAGATCTGAAAATCAGACATGACAATCGATTAGGCATGCCATTTACATTTTCATTGGTCGTCATTTTAAGCTAACTCTTTTAAAGACAGTGAATTGCATCTATACTGTTAATGTAGAGAAAACTGGTCACTTAAGTACAGAATGGCTGTACAACCTGCATTACGAAGCCTCTCCTTGTACTGCTGATCTAGCTTCTTCATTCTCTTCTGATACTCTTGCAACGTGCCTGTGGACAAGATTAATTCAAGAGTTAACAATATTTAACGATATGGTGGATGGGAAACCTACAGTTTTCAGGATCATCCTTCGGAGAGGTCACAGAAAAGCCAAATCTAAGTATCACTCATGCAAAGGAAGACAGCTGCCCTCTAATGTCATCACATAACACCTTTCTATACCTACGCAGAGTGAGGGAAGTTTGGTAGTAACAGGAAAGTCACCATAATTGACCATAAATTGAGGCTAGGGTAATATGGTTGATATTGACCTCATTTTGTGTAAAGGAAAGGGCTTGCAAATGGGGCAGTACTAAAACCAAACTTGCCTCCTGTAAAGCTTTGTCTATAAATAATAGCGTGTTTTTTCACACAAGCATAAGGACAATTCGATATCTGATTACACATCTTTAATAAGAGTAGAACACACTTTTCCCACCTTCTTGAAGCTGCTGTAACTGCCTTTTAAGTGATGCCAATTTGTCTTGATACATCCTGCAGAATGAGGAGCAAAGAAAAGTATGGCTGTGTGAGAGACCTAGATATCTGACATTTGCATTGATACGCTTACTAGCCTTTAGAAAATACAACACATCTCAAAGTCAGTTGACTGTATATAAGGCTGCATTGACAAAAAGTAACATTAATCTTTAATTGAATATGTAAGAATGTGCAAATGCTTTGTCCACTTAATTGTAGACTAAATATTAGTATATAACGTTTGTGTAAAAATGTGTATATATGTGTATTCCAATGTCACAGCAGGTTTTCACAATATATGTATGACATATGCTAGTACTTACTGCTCTTTAATCTCAATATAGTCATCCTCATCATGTTTTGCTAGGTCCGTCTCACTAGCATCTTCGGTGTCTGCCAATAACCAAAATAAAAACGTATTACTGCATGCAAAACATCAATGCAACAGGAAAAGGTACAAACATGTGGTTGTTCACACAACGTGCATTCATTCAACCTCGAATCACCACTTTAAATAAAATATTTGTATTCTTAGGGATCCTGAAGAGACTACTTGCAACCTATTGGCAGACATCCATCCTATCCACCCCCATTGACAGATTACGGCGCCATATCAAGCCAAATCAAGCTTCACTTGACAAACAAATAACTAGCTTATTTTGTTAATCATGTTTCATTTGCAGTGTTTACAGTTGGTTCGTCGAAAAAACATCTTGCAATTCAATAGATCAACTAAGCCAGTCAGATTTAACGTGGAGTTATAGGCTAACAGTTAAGAGTTCATGGCCAATCTTTTGAAATCACCAAGTAACTTCGAGGAATAATTGGTGCAGCAAAAGCTTGTACTTAACGGCCATGCGCATTCTATATACTCAGTTACATAACAAATACTGTAACCTCGAGCAAAAAGATAAAAATAACTTAGCAAGCTGGCTTCAATTTGGTGAAGTCGTTCTAACTATTAGCTTAGCTAGCTATCGTGTCTGCTTAGTTAATGAGTTAGTTATGTTTAGCAATTCAGATATCTGCTTGTAATTGATGATGGTAGCTAGATCAGTGCCAGATACTTTACTGGTAGTTCAGGGGATGTAACGGAACACCATAACGGACTAACTACTACTATCCTTCAAATGATGGGTAACGCCAAACCAGCTACAACACAGCTAACTGAACAATAGTCAATGGGGAAGCATCCGACACACTTTGGTGGCACTGGATTACAAGAACAATTCAGGGGGGTGTTTCCCGAAAGCATCGTTGAACAACTAGCTAACTATCGCAAATAAGTCGTTTTAAACACACTCTCTCAACGGTTACCACCACGACGGTAACTCAAAGACGCTTTCGGGAAATGTAGTCCTGAATGCTAACTCGCTAGCTAGTTGGTTAGCAAATGTCCTGTGTCCAAACATCTTAACTGGAATGATAATAAGCGATACAACGCCCTCCAACAATTACTCTGTTCATTTTACTAGTTGAAAAGGATACAGTAATCTTACATCCTTTACTCCACAATTTAACATTACGAATGTTTAGTTTTAGATAGATAACTAACTTAGTTCATGGCTACATCAGAAATCGGGTTGTGTAGTAATCCACTGTCGGTTAGCTGCTAGCCAGAAAATTAGTTGACGTTGACGTTAACGTTACTCTATTTACCTTCTTCCGAGTCTCTCCCCCTAAAACTTCTGTCATCATCTTCATCCACACTGTCGAGCTCTTCTTCATCGTTGTAATAATCAACCACCGGCGACAACAGAGTTGATGCCATTTAGTGATTTATCAAACATAAACACCACTTCTACGATGAAATTTACTTCTCAACACAAAACAGCGCTCGAATGTGGTAGGACCGATGAGTAGTAAGAGTTAGTAGGCCAACAAGGAGCCTGAAGAATACTGCCAAATGCACCCTTGTTTTTAACACAGTTGTTGTTGTTTTTTCACTCATGATAGATCGATTACTGTATATCATTTTTATTTTGGTATTATAAATGACCGAACTGTGAAAATAAACGAATCGTGTATTAATTAGAAGACATTTCATGAAGGCACACAGCATGCCCTCTTCTGTGTTAAAAGCAGATAATTTCTCTTATACTTGCCATCTTCTCTGACGTTGTTGTTGTTTTCCATTATCCGATTCAGAGACGTGCTATTAACTAGTTCATTTGTATGATTGAACACGTTTTGCACGTATCATGCCATATATTTCGTTCGTTCAGTGAACGGGGTTTAGTTGTTTTGTGTTTATTACCCGTTTACTACCGTGCCATTTGTCCAGCTAGTTTGCTAGCATAGCATGGAAAAAGATTTAATTTTGGACATGACAGTCGCAGTCAATAGGCTTCCAGTCCTAAAATGAAATACGAGGGTGTAAGTAAATACTTTACTGTAGGTAAATACTCTGACCAAAGGCAAATCGAACGCTTTAAGTTGATACGTTCCAGCAAGTATCCATCTAGGCATTAAGATGGTCTGTGGCGACCCTGCAATGACACAATTTGGGCAGTTTAAATTCTATGAAAGTGGAGCGAGAGAGCTTCCACTTACTGTGCCACATAAGCACATAATGCCACGAAGATGGTTGCCGGAGGGATATGAATACACTTATAGCCCAAGTAATACTTTTAGAGCAGAAATTAACATATAGCCTAACCCGCCACACTTATCTCAATTGGACAATGTAATGTCTGTCTCCATCACTTCATGCATACACTTTTGTGTAAACCTCAATGTGGACCCCATGTGTTGTCCACATGTATACTATATTTTCCCCCTGATCACTCACCATTCACCTTTATTCTTGCCAGACACAGTTGGCCATGAAGCCCAAGTACATAGCCCCCAGCCTGCTCCACTGAAATGATGTGGAGCTCAAAGGCATGACCCGCTAAGCATTGTATGATTTGTGAAACTGCAATGGAAGGAATGCAGGCAATAAATATCTAACCAACAACACTGACAGGGATGCAGAGGGCATATGTGCATACTGAGCAAGAGTGTAAACACATAGCTGAAGCCTGGAGGCAGGATCAGCATCGTATCTTGTCAAATTATCGTTTGTGCACTGCTATCTACTGTAAGCAGTGGATGAGGGGTAGGCAAGGGAGGGGGGTTCATGACCAGAGTTAGGAGGAGGAGGAGACTGGACACATGATGATGAGGCAGAGGATTAGGATAAAGGGTTTTCTATGACTAGTGAATTGCAAAATGCAATTGCCACATCAGGTATATTTTGTGTGTTAGTGGATATGGTCATTTAGGGATATAAAACCGTAAGAATTGACATAACATCATTTCTATCATGTACATGCTATTGTGGTATGAAAACATGGCACAACTGTGAAAGGGGAGAGGATTCTAGGTAGTGCAATGCAGACGATTCTAACAAGTGGCATTTCAATAGGAAAGGTAGGTACGTGCACAGACCCTAGGTGGTGCTCAAGCACCTGCCCTCTGACTTAAAATAGGTGCCTTTTCTGCAGGAAATGTTTTTCTACATCTGATTTCATTCCTTAGTTTTTACATGGTTTTTATTTCGGCCAGTTACATCTTTTTCAATTAAAGTGGGCTGTAACTATGCTTGAGAACTGCATTTGTGTTCTAATTCTGCGAAACCACACAAGCCCCTATCCTCCTTCGACTTCCTATGTCACAGCAACTGCAGGTAACGCAGGTGAGTCGACTGTCCTGCGGGGGAAAGCTAAATGTATACTTCCCGTCCGTCCTTTAAAGCAGCAATAAGGAGCTCCGTTCTAACAACCTAAAAGGCATGTAAAAACCTTGCAAACACCACCATCAGCCCAGTTGACACTGATATAAGCTTGACAACACACTTACTGGTGTATTTTGGCAGTACAGCTGGCAATGTCATGCTGTGCAAGCATTTTCTTCCATTTTTACAGGTCATTCCAGCTCGGTACACAGAACTACATAGGGCATATCCTGGATGGCTAGTGGAAAAGACACAGGTGTTTATCTGTTCTTCACATGACCATATGCTTTCAATTCTATCAAAATGAATTTGAGGATGGCACCAAAACTAGTTGCCTATAAAACTATACTTCAAAAAGTGTCAAATTGTTGAATAGTGTTACTTTAACAACAACATCGCAGTCTGGAGAATAATAGTCTCGTCAATGAGAACTTGTTATAGTATACTTTTGTCAGGAAGTAACATAATATAATATAAACGTATAACAAATATGCAGTACATGGTTAATGGTTAATTGCCATGTAACGTACTTATGCTCTTACAGTATGTCAAGGACCTTCATTGATAGGGAATGGGTAAAAAAAAAGGTGTGCTATAGCCCATATGCATACTCAAAACTTTAAACCAACAAGCAAACAAATAACTACATGCATGAATGATGTACACCTACTGTATTTATTTACTTTTTTTTGTGAGGGGAGTTCCCTTTTTTATAGCTTCAGCACCTGTCCCCCAAAATGTGTGCAGTCCTGAGTGGTGGCTTGAGAAGTGACAAATATTTCTTAAAGTACATCTACTGCTTCTCCTTTCTAAGAGGGACAGCCTGGGGTCACTACATGTGGCCTATGTCGAGTTCCTTGCAATTATTTACAACATTCAGAAGATACAAATACAAATATAATTTGTACAATGGCGCTTGTTTCTCCACAGGATAATCATCTCATTTTCATATCTAATACGTTTTTGTACATTTGATAGTGGGGGTTTGTACATAGTTAAAGTGACATGATCATGAAATTGTAAGCAAGATTCATATTACGCTATGTGTTCTTACACAAATTCTTGTGTAGTGCCTATAGTACCTGACAAGATTATTTTTTAAGGATCTATCATGCACAATGGAGACGACAACTATATGGCTTTAAAATGAATAGTACAATAGTCTTTCTACGTAATCGACCTGTTGTAGGATTTGAAAGGGGATGAGTGCTTTAGGGAATGGATGCTTTAATTATTCAACGACGACGTGAGTAAAACAATCGTGTCATTATAAACCTTGGACACTAGATGGCAGACAAACTGCACTAATGTTTTAGTGACTGAAAACGAGTGCCGTTTGCTGTCTATTGCAATTAATCGTTTCTTGTGCCAAACAATCGCTCCGGGCAGCGTAGCTCGCGCATGATTCCTCTGGAATATTGTCAGCAGACTGTGAGGGATGCTTATTCGTGAGGTGATACCGTAGACATATAATTCTGCCCTTTCAATTTCAAGTCGACAAGTTCCGTTTCAGTGTGCAGTTACAATAACTAATGCTTTCTCGTATAAAAGAAAATCTACATCACTATGTAACCATTTCTTCATATTTCAATTTTTCTTACGCTACGAGATGTGTCTACCAAATGTTTGCCAAGTAGCAGGATTCTACAGTTGTCTCGTTAGTTGCGCAGTAGTCCAACCCGTTTGTCGACTTCAAGGTTGAACCATTCTCAGTGCACTTCTTATTTCCGTTTGACAACGTCGTTGGAAGACAGAGGAGAACAGGTCAGACTCAGGAAGTTAAGAGACAGCAATTACTTATTCTGGAGAATACGTCTTACCACTTGCAAGTTCTCATCTTTGGGGGTGGAATGAATATTTTTGAAAGCTCAAGAAACCTCAATGAAGACTGCGACGGGTCAGTTAATAGTACATAATCTTACTTTATTTGTGAATTTAAGTAGTGCAACTTATCGAATGTTATTTTGCACAACTCTTAGATCACAGCTTGTATAGCCTTCACGACAGCCGATGCAATGAGCACGTCGATATTAAAGTTTAATTGTAACTAAAACATGAATTCAGAGCAGGTAGGTGAGCCAGCTAACCTGCTTACGCCACGCACAAGAGCTACACCTGCCAGAGTAGGGCAGTTGCTTACCACATTGGTTCTCAAAAACTAGCAAGTCCTGTAACCGAAAGCGCTCACTTCCTACTAGCTAGCTAGTTAGCCAGCGTTAGACAGAATTAACCCTCACAATCTAAATTATGTTTTGCAGCTTTTGCAGCCCTCGTTTACATTTTTCTTTAACGGTGAATGCTGTAATACAAGAAGAAGAGTGTGTTCTGTAATTCAGCCTATTTCATTTAGCAAATTGGATGGTTAATTCGCTCCCGTAAATACTGAAGGGTGAACGCAACCAAGTTGAGAGCTGTGATGGCATATGTTCGGGCAACGTCAGACGGCAGTGAAAGGTGCCCGAATACACTACTAGTTTGGTTTGCTAGCCCTGTCGTCTTCCCTATCGCTACATATTTACTGTCTAAAGCGTTCATGTAACTTGCTCATCTGACGCTCAGTTGACACAGTTCTATTATTTTACTTTCAATTAAACAGATAAGGAGGCAATGAAGACACAGGGACATGGAGCAAAGGGCGACTGTCATTACTAAGGTAGGTTAACGTTAACAATCGTGTCGCTATCAAAGCTAATAACATTGTCCAATTGAATAAGGAGTGGTATTTACTCTTGGCGCTGTACTACGTTGTTATCTCTAGTGTGAAACGGTAAGAAATGTGGGTAACGTTGAAAATGTATTCAAGCCATGTACTATTTATCTTATCTGTAGAGAATATATTGAGTGTACTGTAAAGCTGATAACGTCGACAGGGTAGTATGTGGTTTCGACAAAAAAAAAAAAAAGGAAATAAAACCTTTCGCTAGGTGGCTATAACGGTTTGGTTGACGTATTTGATATCCGTTTACTCTTTGTGTGATACTGAACATTTCCCCTCATAATGCACTGCTTCCATTACTATTTCATAATTTCATTGCGATTATACGCATTTACAGCATCAGTAGACCGAGTTGTAAGGCGTGACATCTTTTTCTGACTAACATTTCACCCATCTCTCGGCTCCTGTCTGTTGACAGTGCGGAGGTTTTAAAGCTTCGTCTGCGCGCCTCTTGTGAGAGTGGGGTTCGGAGCTAGAGCGTGACGACTAGTAGCCAAGTGACTGGCCACAATGCACGGGCAGCGCTACTCAAAACGCATTCTGGTGGTGTGTCGAGGAGCGGCCATGATATAGCTTGTTTACCCTGGATATTCTGTTGGCTGGTTTAGAAGTTATAGGCTTGAATTAATTGTCGCTTCCGTGAATCAGTAATAATTGGATGCCTAAAACAGCCATTACTTTTTTTTCTCAAAGCTAATATAATAGTTCCCTTTCAGTTGTTGATTATAGCTGTAGCTTGATCTAATGGTTTGATGTTAATATCTACGTGTTTCCTTAATTCAGGTGAGACTTTTTGAGGTATGGTTTTATAGGGAACTCATTTTGGTACCATCCTCAAATTCATTTTTATAGCTTATGGTCAAGTAAGAGACAGATAAACAGTTGTGTCTTTCCCACAGGATATGCACTACGTAGTTCTATGTTCCATGCTGGAACACCCTGCAAAAATGAAAGAAATTTCACTGCATGATATTGCCAGCTATACTGCCAAAAGACACCAGTTAGTGTGTTGGCAAGCTTAAAGCAGTGCCTACTGGTCTGTTGATGGTAAGGGTTTTTCATGCTTTTAAGGGAGTTAGCTTGCTAGTTTTGGAACAAAACTACTTATTGTTGCTTTAAGTTATAACATGCTGCAGTGAGCTGAGACTGCAGACTGGAGAAGAAAAAAAGACACCACACCAACAAAGCCACACACACACAGGAAGTTACATTACATGTTTTAACTGTTGCCAGGATGTACATACTGTCTTGGGATTTACATGTTGAATTTCAAAATTGTTATGGATAGGACGACAATACAATACTTGCGTTATGCTCCCATTATGAGACCGCCATCCTAGATCAATGTATTCTACACACAGTTTTTCCTCTTAACCAGGTTTTTTTTTGTCTTATCGTCCACCAACAGAGATATGACGGGACTGCCTGATTTGAGGTTGATAGTCTCTGATAATGGAACCGTCATAGTGCTATAAAGGACATTGTATTATTTATTGAACTGGGTATATGGGACACTCTGCACCATAATGACTTTGTGTGGCTTGTTTGTAGACATTAGACCTTTTAATACTGAATCATAAGCAAACCTGTGTGTGTGTGTGTGTGTGTGTGTGTGTGTGTGTGTGTGTTTGATTCAGAGACAGCACATTGCATAGGGTTTAGTATAGTTTAACTCTTATATGTATTCTATTATGGTAGCCTGGATACCAGCCTGAACTCCGCCCACAACATTTTTGGTCTGGGAGATTCAGTCTGGACTTGAGCTAGTTGGGAGAGATTCAACGTCTCGGAAAAGTGATCTGAACAATCAAATTGTAAGGGCGGGCTTTATACGTTGATGGACAGATGACCAACCAACGCTTGATTTGATTATATAGGTAGAATATACATCGAACAAAGATGGCGCCGTCTGGGGAGCTTAGTGGGACATATTTTATATGATTTAAGCTATCTACACGACTTTTTTTTATGTCTACATTGACTCGGTTAGTTGTGTATGTGCAACACGAATGTTGCCGAGGATTGTAGGTCTTAACTGAAGCACTCTAGACCATTATTGATAGGTTATGCTAACGCGTAGACAAAAAAAACATTGAAACAAATGGTAGCTTCTAGCCTTGAGTGCTAATTACGTAACGTGAGCGGGCATATCTCAACAGATATTGACAGCGCATTCATTTTGAAAGAGGAACAGAGAAACGCGATCATGGCATTTGTCGATTGAAAAGATGTTTTTGCCGTCCTTCCTACGGGATCAGGTAAAAGTTGAATCTATCAGATGGTAATACTACGTTGCTCTGATTGGTTCTAGGTATCCAATTCAGCGAAGAGGCATTTTCTTTCCTGGTTCGTTGAAACACGCCCCATAATCACAGCCCAATGGTTCAGTATCAGACTCATATTCTGACTAGAATTATGAGCATGACATCGTCAGGCTACTATTATGGGTGTATGTGAGACAACTTCTGCTGCACCTGACATTCAGCTTATTCAGCCAGACTGTTGGAAAGGGAGGCTTCCACTCAGAGCCTGCTCACACAGATTTCACCCTGCATCAGAGGCAAAGTCTAAACCTCTGCAACAGGCTTAATCACTGCACACTGACTGCTCTGTGAAGAGCTTTGGATAATCTTTGTGCGAATAAAGTTTTCAAATTTCAAGGAGAGCTATTTTTTTCTCTATATTATAGCAGTGATGCCGCACTTTCACCTCAGAATGTGTTTGGTTTTAGCAGATAGAGAAGAAAAAGCTTAGTTGAATTATTGACCAAAGTATGTGTTTGCACAGCTAACAGAACAATCGTTGATACAGATATTTGCCAATTTCCCTCCCATCCTTAGAACACCTGCCCTTGGCTCTGAGAGCCTGATGATGCGTTATGCATGGCTCCTGAAATAGAGCAGTGTAGGATGTGTATGAGTAACCCTACCTTTTGTTTACGTCGGTGATAATCGAATTCAAGCGAGTTCAGTGAGTGGCCTGGAAGGACACCAGCCCTTTATAATTAGAGCAGATGACCGTGGCCCAGGGACACTGCTGTCTGTCACACGCAGCCAATCAATTCGTCAGAATGACTGCTAACTACTCTTGGACCATGGGCATGTCGTGTTGGTCAAAGAGCATCCTTTTTCAGCCTGAATGTCAGGTGTTCTCCTTGATGTGCAATTGTGTTTAATTATATTTAAATGTGTTTTAATTGGCCAATGGCACTGTCTGGGCCATAGTGTGCAAGCCCGTGTCAAGGCTGTTATGTTCTTGACTCGGCAGCCTTCTGCAGCTGCCAGGTCTGACAACCTGTTGCAACAGGCAGCCCAGCATTCAGATTTCCTCCCCTTTCACTGATCTTGCACAGTCACAAGCGCGCGCAAACACACACACACACACACACACACACACACACACACACACACACACACACACACACACACACACACATTTTCACTCTCTTTCTCGTCCTTCCTCTTTCTCAGTCTTTTCCTCTCTTTCCCTCTCTCTTGCTTACACACGCGAGTGTGCACTCACACACACACACAAACACACACACACACACACACACACGCACGCACGCGCACACACACACGCACACACACCCCTTCCACCACCTTCAAGTCTCTCTTGAGAGGACCGCATGCTCCCACTCTCATCCTCCCGAACACGTGAGCTCGGCAGAACTTCTGAAAAATATATTAAGAGGGAAAGAATTAGAATGTCAGCGGCTGGCTACGGCAGTGAAGTGGTGGATGACGCAGTTGCAAAGCACATCAAATATTTAAACTGGTGCTGTCAGGCTTAATGCAGAGTGCTGATCTGCTTCAGCATGCCTAATATAAGAATGCTGTTTCAAATGCCGGGATGAATTGTGCTTGACTTTATTTTTTTTATTTATATATTTTTCCTCTCTCTCCCCCGCAAGCTCAGGCGCTCATGCAAGCTAGTTTTAATGATGATTCCCAAAGACAAGTCGACCCACTCTGCAAGAAGAGGCAGGGCTCTGTGAGGCCAGTTAGGTACTCAATGCAGATGTTCTCTAACAGGATTAGCCCGGCGCTATATTTAATTACCAATATTGACTGGCCTCCATGCCACCAGCTTCACAATAGCTGCACTGTAATAAGGGAGTGGATCTCAAGGCCACGTCGAACAACACATAAACACTGTGTAAATGGGGGTTTATGGGCTGGGGCAATTACATGCATGTCAATCCAATCAAGAAAGTATGGACTGAAAAGGGAACAACAGGAAAATTCACCATGTTTTTTTATAAACACAGCCTAGTGTGATGGTAATAGGGTCAGGGTGTTTTCAGCTTGTTGCTGACTGACTGTCAGAGGTTGGGCTTTAGATGCTGACGCTTTGGATATGTAATGTGACCAGTAGACCAGGCAGGCGCCACTTGTTAGTTAAATAATTAGAGAAGGCCTAGGTGATGTTTTCTGGTTGGTATGGAAGCCTGAACAGGATCTTGCGGACTGCACAAAAAGAGCACGAGTTTATTTAGAGCATGGCCCTTCCTGCCTCCACCTCAGGAACCACAGACCAAGACATGGCAATCTGGTTTGAGACAGTTTGAAGATCACAGTATGTTATCCTTGAGGTATGGTAGATTTGTGTTTGACGCAGTTAATGGGCGAGACGTGTGAATGAAAGAGGAGTTCTCCGATGTTTACCAATGGAATGCCAACTGGCGAAGGTATTATATTATATTACACAGAGCCTCTGTAAACACCTAACAGGACACCTTTGTTAATCGTATGGTGATTATTTTCCTGAGTTGTTAGTTCTACCTGTGCTCTCTCAGAGAAGCACTGAACGCTTAGGCTTAGGCCAGCGGTTCTTAACCTTTTTGGAGGTACTGAACCCTGCAAGCTTCATCAGTGCATTCGCCGAACCCTTCGTAATTTGAAAAATAAAATATGATTTCTTCAAAACGTAGGTATGTATAAAAACGGGTCGACATTGCTAGTGTGAACCGGGCTGTAGCCTACTGCGTATGTCTTGACCCCTGCCGAACCCCTGAGAGTGGCTTAACGAACCCCTGGGGTTCGATCGAACCCAGGTTAAGAACCACTGGCTTAGGCGGTATCTATTTTTTCATACAGTCATACCTTCCTGACAGAAAAAAAGCTGTGCTGCTGGTGATATAAGTGATTGTAGCATGCATGACGTGTCTAATATGAAGTCAGCCTACTTAGACAAGTCTTGCAGGCCTTACATACTTATGGCCCATAAAATAATGCAAGAACGGTAAATAAGCGCCCTTTTTCCATTGAATCCGCATACCTTGCTAGAGGATCCAGTGACACTGCCGTGGCATGTACTGACACATCAATTAGGCTAAGCTGAGATAGTATGTGGGTGGTGGTGGCAGACTGGCAGTTGAATAAAATCATATGTCTAATAAACCGCTTTTGTTGTTGGAAGAAGTCATCTCGAGATTGCTGTAAGTCCTACGAGTGTTTCTACCTCTAAATAATTCTTCCATATCAGTTTAATGGAAAAAGGAGCATCTGTATTATAAAAACCCTGGTAAGGGGAGCTGTGGCGCAATACCCTGGTATACTGTAATACCACGATACCGCCCAAGAACTGAGTTTTCACTCTTTCTGTTTTAGGCCTACGTCCTTTTGATTGTCTATCACACACATTAGGTGACTTTTAGGCTGATAAAGAGGCAGTGTGGAACAGACAATATAACATTAGTTGAATGTCTGGCTTACAAAACTCTTCAACTGTGGAGGAGTTCAAAGTAATGCTAAATGTTTTATGGAGATTTAAGATGATAGATGGACCTTCTGAGGGACCCACCAATCAGTGACCAGTGGGGGTGGTTAAGTGTGATGACACCCAAGATGTACGCCCATTAGAACGCAACAACTGAAGGCCATCACCAATGGAGCGTGTATTCACTAAGTGAATTTGGGTCTGGTTACACCAGGTTCATTATATAAGGCCTTGTACAAAAATCACCTTCCATGTGTCGTTAGAAGGCATATCCCACATCTGCATAATGGTTTTCTAAACTCTTATACTGCTAATGTTGTAGTATATTACATTCCATTACATGATGAGGTCTGAAATAAAATAGAAGGGAATGAATGTAATATTATCATTTATGTGCGATTATTCTACTGATCCACACTCCTTTGAGTATGGTGTGGAGTGATGTGTTTCTTTACATCCCATACAAATGGTATTGTATAGAGTGGACATTCCAATTCTCAGCCACGCTTTGTCCCCGGTGGCACACGGAAGAGGGAGTAATCAAATAATGGGGGGGACCTCCTTGACGCTTTTTGTTTCATAGGTCATACTATTACCATAAAATTAATTACTGGCATAAAAACGCATTTGTATGCTAACTGAATGGGATCCGTTGCAATGAGAATCATTGGGTTAAAAAGAGAAAGCTGTAAACGCTGTTAGCAGTAAACTGTGTATTAGGCCCATATCCCTTCCCATAGAAACATGTGTAGCAACAGCGTCTTTATAGGCTATAGCTAGAAGACTAGCTATCAAGCCATCTTTAATTTTTGAGGCATCTCTGAAACTAAAACTGAACATTTGACAACAAAAGGCAACACAGCTATTGTAAACACCTCTGAACGGTCTTGACTAAAAGCTGAACATCGGAGTCTCACTTTGAATATGGGGTGGTGGTAGATGTATTGTACATTTGGTAAATGATTCCAACTGATGTGTGAGTAAAAACCGCTCATAGTGCTAGTCATTGTTCTGGAAAGTCTGACTGCTTTGTTCCAGGCTCTGCTAGAGGACCTCACCAGTCATGTGGTGCAGTCATCATTCAGGGGCAGCGAGACCATACAATCTGAAAGCAGTAGAATGGACATTGCTATTCCCAATGACACTATGTTCTGTGTCAACCCCGGAATAGGAAGTTAATTAACTGATTGGGTCCTTGAGGACGCGGTTCAGTTCATATCGGTCATTCTATATCTGTTAAATTACGGGTGCAAGATGCTTTTGCACACATATTAGTGTCCATTACAATAAGCGTCATCAATGACCTCAGCATAGTACACAGCAGCACGTTGCTTATCTCCTGTCTACCCTCTTCTGTGGGTGAGACTGCTGTCTCGGCTGGTTGGGCACACTGAGTCGACAGGAAAGAGTAGAACGAGGAGCATGTAATGGCAGCCTAGATAACAGCTGGAGCTGGAGCGTTTCCGACCTAGATCAGGGCCAGAAGCATCTGCTCTTTCTGGGAGTTCTTGGCATCTGCCTGTCACTCGGAACGGGTCACAGCCGAGTAGCAGCAGCTGTAGAGGGGAGAGGAGGGGAGTAAGCCCCACGTTGCGTCACGTCATGAATCTGATCCTACTGTCCGTCACCATCCAATTACCCCACTCACAATGACACTGTTTCTCTCGCTCACACACACACAAACACACACCTTCTCCCCTATCATCAAACCCGCTCTCTTCCACTTCCTGTCGGCATCCAGGCACCCAAACCCACACATACACACATTCTGTCTTTTTCTCTCCCTCTCGTCATCACACCCCTACCCTCTCACCACCACCCCCCTGCTCCCATTCATCATGAATCGAGCTAAAGCTAAAGGGTCCCATCATGATAACCAGCAGAAGAGTCGCTTTCTTCGCGGTTCATCTGCCCATGTTATGTCTGCTGGGTGGGGGTGCCTGAGGTGTTGTGGGCGAATTTGCTTCTTTTTTTTTAAGATCCGGGAGAGAAGCGTGTTCTTCTGACATGTGACATGTTCTATTCTGTCGGCAGTGTTCTGCAGGGCAGGAGGGTGAGCCTGTTGTGTTGGTGCAGGCAGAGCTCTGGGTGTTGATGTACGCAAGTGAAAAGAAGGATAGGAGGGGAGGGAAGCAGGGGCTTTCTGTTTTTGGTGACTGCTGCTAGCACAAAGCCCTTGGTGAGCCTACGCCAAAGGAAGTTATATTTTCGGTTCAGTTTGTCTGTCTCTGGCAGCAGGATTACGCAAAAAACGACCTGGCCGATTTTCATGAAACTTGGTGGAGGGCTGTAGCATGGGCCAAGGAAGAACCTGTTAAACCACAGGGCGGATCCACAAATAATGTATCACTTTTGTTAGCATTGCGTAACATAACGTTCTAGGCCCTCTGAGTTTAACCTGTTCTCCAGAGGAGGTGTTTCTGCAACTTACAATACACTTAATGTCAGCCTGTCTTGTCTTGCATTCATCTAATGTGTTTTCTACATTAACATTTAGTCATTTAGCAGACGCTTTTATCCAAAGCGACGTATAAAGGAGAGAGGTGTTGTGTACACCAGCTTGCAACACTCCTGATGTTGGCCTATCTTATGTACAACTAATGTGTTTTAAATGTACGCAGGCTGCTTTTTTCTGCAGTCTTCAGGAATGTTTGCATGTGGTGGCATTCCTCCCTTCCTGTCCACACTGGAGGACTTGCAGCGGGCCTGTAGGCCAGATGTGCACGTGTCCTCATCAGGCATTTCAGTCACTGCTACTGACCCTCTACGCCTGTGAAAAGACGACTGGTGGCTGGTTCGACTGCAAGTCCACAGCATTCTTGACGTGTTGCATTTCCCAAAGCAAGTGTTGCACTCTCTGGGGAGAAAATGGGCTATGCTTTTTTTTATGCTGCTTTGGACTGGACATGCTCCATAGGGTCAAGTGGAGATTTCGCCCCTGATGAGTCCGAAAAAGATTGCTTTGTGCTCCCCCCCCCCCCCCCCCCATATCTTATTCTGTCTTTCTTCCATTTCTACCACTTGCCTTTTTCCACTGCCCCCCTCCTGTTTAACTTTCTCTCTCATCCACTCCTTCCCTCCTCTACACATCTGACAGCTGTGGCTTGTCGCTATAAGTGGAATTTACAGAAATTCCCCTCTGTACAAAATGTTTTTCTTGAACATCCCTGACAGCAGCAAGCCAACAGAACACTTCTGCAACACTTAACTTCATGTTAGTCACAGAAGAGTCTATTAACCCAAGACGGCGTTGATGACATGTTTTGTTTGATATTCAGTCATCCCATAGCCTAATCATTATATAAATGACAAATGTTATATGGTGCATTTGTATCCCGACCCGTATCTGTAGAAAAACAGAAAGTTTAAAAAACATAAATAAATGTCCATTCTGCAAGGAGGTTATGCGATTGGGTCCGTTAATTTATTTATTTATTTGTCCGTCTGTTTGTCTGTCTGTGGACAAGATTTCTCAGAAACTACTGGGCGGATCTCACCTCACAAGAGGTGGATCTTGGTCCTGGGACATCCCCATTAAAATTTCAGGATGATCCGGATCTGGATCCGGATCATTGTTTTTACTACAATGTGAATCATTCGCCCCGAGAGATAGATCTTGCTTTACTATCAACGTCAACCCTTGCTGGAGGTCAGAAATCTCGGATTGCTCTTGTTCAGTGTTATAACACCTCTACACTGCAGCTGTTAGTAATACATTGACCTACAATTTCCTCTCCCAAGCAGATTAGATACAAACCCCCAGCCCTGTATCTGAGGGCAAGCACTCTGAGTGACACGTCCACCAAGCCAATAGGCGCTTACCAAATAAACAGAATTGATTCTGATCAAAGCAATTGGAAAGAATGGAAGAATGGGAGCTATTGAGTAATTATTCAACCTTAAAGCCTTGGTGTGTACTTTTTGATGCACTCATGACATTCACTGAGCCTTTGGTTGTAATGAACAATGGCTTAGTTAGTCAGCAGCTGGCTGGAAACTGTGCCGCCACCCCCCCCCTCCTCTCCCCTCCCCTCTGTGCCTCTCTCTTCCTCGCTTGCTCTCTTTTCCTTACAGGTTTTCTCTCCATTGCACATTGTCTTTCTCCCCGTTGCGCCCCTCTGCGCCCCCTTTAGTCCGTGCTTTGGTAGTGTGT